>NW_016107744.1:524701-539840 GCF_001604975.1 Cebus imitator
AAAAAAAAAAAACAGGGATGGGAAGAAATAAAAGAATGGCTACTCCATAGACAGAGTAGCCCTGAGGGCTGCTGGTTGCCCATTTTTATGGTTATTGTTTGATGTTATACCAAACAAAGTGTGTATTATCAATGCCTCCCCTTTTTAGACCATATAGGGTAACTTCCTGGCATTGCCATGGTATTTGTAAACTGTCATGGCACTGGTGGGAGTGTAGCAATGGGACAACCAGAGGTCACTCTCATTGCCATCTTGATCTTGGTGGGTTTTAGCCGGCTTCTTTACTGCAGGCTGTTTTTATCAGCAAGGTCTTTATGATCTGTATCTTGTGCCAACCTCCCATCGTCTGTGACTTACAATGCCTTAACCATCTGGGAATGCAGCCCAGTAGTTTCCAGCCTCATTTTACCCAGCTCCTATTCGAAATGGAGTTGCTCTGGCTCAAACATCTTTTGACAGTTGCAGTGAGCTGAGATCACACCACTGCACTCCATCGTGGGTGAGGGAGTGAGACCTTGTCTCAAAACAAAGAAGAAGAAGAAATGGAAGGCATCAACCCAGCCCCAGCCCTGGGACAGAGTGTTCTTGTTGTCCTCTTAACCTTATGGATTTCTTACCAGTATGATGCCCCAGTTTTTCTTTGTCTTTGCTTCAGACACTTCTGTTGCTTCCAATTGATCATCTCTGTTCTGTAGTTTTTTCTTTTTTTTCTTTTGTAAAGATAGTTTTGCCATGTTGCCCAGTGCATACACTGGGCTCAAATTCCTGGGCTCAATGGCTCCTCCGTCTGGCCTTGGCCTCCCAAAGGGCTAGGATTACAGGTGTGAGCCACCGACACCCCATCCCCCCAGCCCAATCGTCTAAATTCTGTAACTTCTCTCTATGACGTAAATTTATTTGCTGGTGCTTATTTGTTACTTCAGCCCATTTCCCCAACACTTTCCCTACAAGGTTTTCCCTGAAGGCATGCACTTACTACTAATTGCCTTGCCTCAACTTGAATCTTCTACTTTCCCTAGAAGGGAAATAATCTGGTTGCTCATTGTTTGTCCCTGTGGGACAGAACCCTGGGGGCTGGGCCATCTGGGGGTTAGTAGAAGTCACTCCTCAGACTACAGGTAGGTGATGGCAGGAGGTCAGGGTCACATGGTAAAACTCTGATTAGCTAAACTTTCACTTTTCTCTGCAGGAGACCATGGGTAAGGATCTTTTGGAAGCTTCTAGGGGCAGCAGGCTCTTTATTGGCTTGTTCTGTACGTATGACTCACTACAGACAGAATGTTTTATGTCCCCCACCCCAACTTTATATGTTGAAACCTAATCCCCAGTGCAATGGTATTTAAAGATGGGGCTTTTCGGGGGCAGTTAGGTTATAAGGATGGAACCCTCAGGAATGGGATTAGTTTCCTTATAAAAAGGGACTCCAGAGAGTGCCCTCACCCCTCTACCATGCAAGCACACATCTAAAAGAGGGTGTCTATGAATGAAGAAGTAAGCCTTCACTGGACACTAAATCTGCTGGCTCCTGGAACTTGGAATTCCAAACCTCAAAAACTGTGAGAAATAAATTTCTATTGTTTATAAGCTGTCCAATTGACGCCTTTCTGTTATAGCAGCCCAGAGGGACCAAAGCAGACTAATTTTGATTTTCCTTACTAAGGGAGACAGATTAGGGGTGCTAATCCAGCCCATGACCCCACAAATTTGCAGTTGCTTCCCAGCCACAACCCCTAACACATCCTCTGTGGAATTCACCCAAGCCAGAGCAATCGGTTTGTTTTTTCCAAGAATTTAAAATTAGGGACACTCAGAGACACTAACTCAGTCAAATCATGAGGGGAAGGTGCTTGAACTGAAAGATCAAACAGAATTTTGTCTGCCATTGACACCATGAGAAGCCAAAATTATGTGTAAATTTAAGTTTTGAGAAGCAGAAACGGCCACTATGCTGAGAAAAACAAAAGACTGAGGTAGCAAGAAAAAGAAGAGGCCAAGCAGCTCCATGAATGATAAAGCTTCTAGAAAGTTCCATTCCCTTGGTGGCTTGGTCATGTTTTTTGCCCCCTTTTTTAATTTCAGATGGAGTCTCCCTCTGTCACCTAGGCTGGAGTGCAACGGCATGATCTTGGCTCACTGCAACCTCTGCCTCCCGGGTTCAAGCAATTCTCCTGCCTCAGTCTCTCAAGTAGCTGGAATTACAGGTGTGTGCCACTTCACTCAGCTAATTTTTGTATCTTTAGTAAAGACAAGGTTTCACCATGTTGGCCAGGTCTCGAACTCCTGATCTCATGAGCCACCTGCCTCACCCACCCAAAGTGTTGGGATTACAGGCGTGAGCCACTGCACACAGCCTTTTTTGTCCTTTTTTTAGGTGTCCGGGAGTTTGCCTGTTGTGTTCTTTAATAAACCCCTTTTATGCTTGAACTAGTTTGAAGAACTTTTTATACTTGTTATTGTCCCTCACAAAAACCACACTCCAACTAAAATGCCCACCTCTGACTGTCCAAAACGTTTGTAAGTATAGCTGTACAGTATTGTCTTTCCATGTGTCTGGGTAAAATCCTTTTAGCCTCTCTTTCCCAGCTCAGGTACAGTTTCCATTGCCACAGGGGAAATCCAGCAGGGAACCACTAACCCTTCCATGAATCATCATTCTATACCTCATTTGCTATGGTCACTTATTCTGTTTATTATGTTAGATATATTTATACAACATTCAAAACAAAGTAGGCATTTACATACAATACATACAGTACATACAGATGGAATTTTTTACCTTGTGAAAGGAAAATAAGTAAATAATAAATAAATAATAAATAAATCTGGGAAATCTTGGTACCCAAAATCACTAAGATAAAGGGAACAGTCAAGCTGAGAACTGGTTAAGCAAATTGCCTCCCATTCTACTCAAAGTCATCCATCTGCCCACAGAGAGAAATGCATATCTGATTGCCTCCTCCGGAAAGGCTAATCAGAAATCTGAAAGAATGCAACTGTGTCTCTCACTTTCCTGTGACCTGGAAGCCCCCTCCCTGCTTGAGTGATCCTACCTTTCTAGATAGAACCAGTGTTCATCTTACATATGTTGATTGATGTCTCATGTCTGCCTAAAATTCATAAAATCAAGCTGTGCTCTGACCACCTTGGGCACATGTCATCAGGAACTCCTGAGGCTGTGCCATGGGCATGTGTCCTCAACCTTGGCGAAATAACCTTTCTAAATTAACAGAAACCTGTCTCAGATTTTCAGGGTTCACAACATAAAACTATTTTTAAAAATTTCCTGTCTGTTTTCAAGTAAAAACTTGGACAAAGAGAGTCGTAGAAATAACTGCAAAGGTTCTGGGGTCAGACACCCCTAGGCTTGAGTGCCAGCACCACCATTTACCGTCTGGGTAACCTTAGGCATGTTACTTAATTCTTCTAAGTGGTAATTGCTTTGTTTATAAAATGGGAATAATAATTACTCCTTACTGAGGAATTATTAATATACAAAGTGTTTAGTATATCATACATGCTCAATAACGGCGTAGCCATTCTCTAGAGTTTGGATTGGCACAATGAATATAACCTCTTTTCCATGCCTATGCTCTGAACCTATTAAAAATGGGACAAATGGAAAAGCAAAAGAGGTTAAAGCATCACCTTCATTACTGATACAGTTGATCAAAGATAGCAGGGTTTTTATCCACAGGCAGGTAGGCTTCCTTATACTTAATGTGAGAATTAGGCAGATTTGTCCACTGAGACACAGAGAGCATCAGACCACCACAGACCTCCCCACACAGAACTGTGCTTCTATAAAATAAGAGCACAGGAAAACAGAGCCAAATGTAACCTTGTTGGGGACAGTAACAGAGGGAAGAAAAAGCAGAGTTCTAAATTCTAATAAGATATGTCACTTATCCTCCCTATAGAAAAATCAGGAAGAGGCTGGCAGGCTGGCAGGGGTGTTACTCTAATAGAGATTCCTCCTATGGAAGGAAGCATCAGGGCAATGAGTGTGATTTCTCCTCTAGACTTCATTACATTTTGTTCTTTTAGTGTAATCTATGAGGCTTACCCTGTAAGACTGTGATAAGCCAGAAGTGTGGCTGTCTTCTCAGAGGGGAATCTCAACTGCAAACAGGGCAGTTATATTCCCACCTTCACAAAGCTGTTTCCCAGCTTCTGGAGATATCTTCCTGGAACCAGGAGGAGCAGGAGATTTGGTCTAAGAAAGCTCTGTGATGCCATGTTCCCAAATGACCCTGTTTTTTTCTCAGCTTTCAAATATCTTAGACTTGCTTAAGACCAGGGTAGTGTATATGAAAACATATACTCATCTGTGGACACAGCCTCTATAAACCTCAATAATCTACCAAGAACAAAATATCGTGTAGGTAAAGATTCAAACCTTGTACTGGATTTGAAAGGTTCTGACAAATAGCATCCTTTCCCCTAGTCTGAGTTCTAAACAGTGAGAAACAAGAAAAAAGGCAGATATGTATTATTCTGCCATATTTCTTAGTAATAAACTTAATATTTAGAATGTGCCTTAAATATCTCAGCAATGAGCTCTCCAGAGTTAGTCATATCATTTCCCAGTCACAGGCCTTCCCACAAGGAGGCAAGATGCCCTGTCATCATGGAGCTGCAGAACTTATGGTCCAAGTGGACAGCCTCATTCCAAATTAAAAAAAAAAAAAGAGGGAGGGGCTTACCCAAGCAGGCCAGATTCCTTTCCCAAAGTTCCAATAAAATCCATTATTCCTGCTCCCCTGGGAGAAGACAGTGAATGAATATATTAAAAGACCAGGGTAGTGACATTAATGGAGCTCCCTCTACAGAGAAGGAAGTATCAAGAATGAAGCATATAGACTGGGCATGGTGGTTCATGCTATAATCCCAGCACTTTGGAAAGCTAAGGCAGGAGGATTGCTTGAGCTCGGGAGTTCAAGACCAGCCTGGGCAACATAAGACCCACATCTCTACCAAAAATTCTCAAAAATTCGCTGGGCATGGTGGTGCACACCTATAGTCCCAGCTACTTAGGAGGCTGAGGTAGGAGGATTGCTTGAATCCAAGATGTTGAGGACACAGCAAGTCGCAATCACGCCACTGCACTCCAGCCTGGTGACAGAGCAAGCCTCTGTCTCAAAAACAAACAAAAAAGAATGAGGAATAAATACCTTTTTACTGCTAATAACTATTATTTTATTATTAAATATATTTTAAGTGGATGCTTGTCTGGAAAAGCCAGCCTATCATAATAGTTATTATCACCTCCAGGTGATTCTGATACAGGCTAAAGTTTAAGAACCACTTTATTGACCACAGGAGTAGATCTTAAGGGAGAATTGAGCTATCCTTCCTAGGGCAAGGCAGAATAGGAAATGAAAGGTGGTTATCCTGAGTCCAGGGTAAAGGGGAGTAGCAGAGGCACAGGAATTTTATTTCATATTTTTTTTAATGAGTAAAATTGTTAGCTAAAGCATTGAATAGGAGAAATATTTACAGAATTGAGTATACTTTTGTAATTTTTTACAATTGTCTACAAAAATTTATGTAGCGCACATTTTTTAAAAATGCAACTATTCTGTAAACATTCATTGAGTGGGTGTCTTCAGGGGTAATATAATACAGTGAGCATTCAGATTCTGAATCCAAGTAGCCTGGTGCCATGGTTTGAATGTCCTCCAAAGTTTGTGTTGGAAATTTAATCACCAATACAAATGTTGAGAGTTGAGATCTTTTTTTTTTTTTTATGAGATGATGGATTTATTATCTGGATTGCAGTGGTGGTAATATATACCAACTCACCTAATTGTATACATTAATTTTGTGCAGTTTTCTGTACACTAATTATAACTCAATAAATCCGTCAAAGATAATTATTTAAAGCAAAAATATTAAGAATATATTTTGAGGTTTGGAATAGATGTAGAAGTAAAATATTTGAGAATAATGGTGCAAATGATGACAAAGAAAAAATGCAAATATGCTGCTATAGTGTTCTTATAATATAGGTGTTGTAGTGTATTATTTAAAGATAGACCATGATAAGGCTATTTTGTTAATTAGCCTGATTTAGTCATTCTACATTGTAAACATATAGCAAAACATTACATTGTGCCTCACAAATATATACATTTAAAAAAATAATTTCAACTTTCATTTTAGATTCAGGGAGTACATGTGCAGGTTTGTTACCTGGGTATACTGTGTGATGCTGAGGTTTGGGGTACAATTGATCCCATTACCCAGGTACTGAGGAGAGCACCCAATAGTTAGTTTTTTAACCCTTGTTCCCCTCCTAAGAGGTGGGGTCTTTAAGCAGTGATTAAGTCATGAGGGTTCTTCCTTCATGAATAGATAAATGCTGTTTGTCAAAGGGGTGGGTTCCTAATAAAAAGATGAGTTTGTCCCCCTTCTGGGCTCTCTCTCACACTCTCATGCTTTCTTGCCCTCTGCCTTCTGCCATAGGATGACACAGAAAGTCCTTACTACATGTGACCCCTCAATCTTGAACTTCCCAGCCTCCAGAACCATAAAGGCCCAATAAACTTATTTTGTTTATAAATTACCCAGCCTGTGGTGTTCTGTTGTAGCAACATAAAATGAACCAATACACCTGGGTTCCAATCCCAAATCCAACTTTCAATACTTGTGTTATCCTGGCAAGTTTCTTTACTTCCCTTTCTTCAGAGTGCTCATCAGTAAAATGAGAGTTGATAAAATAATATTATACTGCATCTGTCAGCAAAGTTCACTTTCCAATTGCTATTGTCTGCATGTTTGTGTCCCTCTAAAATTTATATGTGAAATCCTTACCCCTGAGGTCATGGAATTAGGAGATGGGGCCTTTAGGGATGTGATTAGGTCATGAAGGCAGAGCCCTTGTCAATGGAATTAGTACTCCTATAAAAGAGACCCCAGGTAGACAGCCCTTCCACCATGTGAGAACACAGATAGAAGGTGCCATCTATGAACAATCAGCCCTCAGAAGACGCTCTGCCAGCTCATAGATCTTGGGCTCCCCAACCTCCAGAACTGTGATGAATAAATGTTGTTTATAAGCCACTTAGTTTATGGCATTTTGGTAGAGTGGCTTAAATGAACTAAGACACCAATTAACTGTAAAAATTAAAAAATAGTAATATATGTCATGGAGATATATTAGTTATAGGAAAGATTTTATTTTCATTGGAGGAATATGCTGTTCATGTATACCTGATACTTATCTAACTTCTCAAATTTTAAATCTCCATTTCATAGTAAGAAAATGATCTTGCTTGATATTCTGGTTAAAACTTGCTAACCACTGAGAGGTTTATTAAAAGCAACAAGGAGGTGACCCACGAAAAAGAAAAATTTGTACTTTTTACCCAAGCCTTTTGATCTAACAAGAGCAGAACTGGCCATGTGAGGTATAGAGGGGCCTTTGATCTAAAGTGGACTAAATGTCATTGTTTCTGATTAATATAATTTTATTTGCCAACATAACTTTATTTCCCAATGGCAAAATAAGAATTCCTGATATGTTGCTTTGTTACAATAATTAGAGAAAGATTGTTTAGCTAATTTTACACTCTGCAATCTCTGGAATACTCAAGAGTTTTTTTCTGAATGCCTTTGCAATATGAAAAAAATTTTAAATATTTTTAATGTATGACTGGAGTTATCTAGCCAAATAGCCAGTTATTTGGTTATAAGTTATCCAGCCAAATTTCAGTAGGATGAACAACTCTTCTATATAATTTATTTTTATAATTTTAAGAGTTTAAGGACCATATGACGTACAGTGTGTTGGGTTGGTTATGTGCATGGTTAGGTATGAAGAGCAGCAGAGAAGCTGCACAGAGCTGATTAAGCAGCAGCAGGATAAAGAGCAATGGATGCAAGCCAATCGATAAGAGGAGTTATCCCAACATTTGGTTATACGCATCATTCATTGCTTCTTTGGCTCTAGATCAAAAAGACCAAGTTTTGATATGGGAAAGTCAGTATGCATAGCAGGTATGGCCTGTTTAAAAGTTAGTCTGACCACTTTCAAGTAAAACATCCTTTCCCACTTTTTGATACAATTAGGGATTAAAGAGCTGATGACTGCTCTGCATTCAATTTTTCTGGAATGTAAAGACAGCCTCAACTGAATAGGTGTTCTTTGCTTTCCTACTCCTGTTTCCCCCATCCAAGCAAGATTAAAATCCATTTCTGATTGGATCAGTATCCCTAGAAGTAATGTGAACATGGGTGTGAGATCTGCACGTCACTTGTTTCACTCCCTCCTCTCCACAGAGACTAAAGAGGCTCCCAGCTACATAAGCTGCACTTGGAGCTATTTGCACAAAGCAAAGCACTTTTTCCATCATTGCAGTAGTCAGGCTCCAAGACAACCTCCCAGTGATCGTCACCCACTGGTATTTACAGCAGTGTATAATCCCCTCCCGTATTGTATTAGGTAGGTTTGGTCTGTGTGACTAATAGCATATGGCAGAAGTGATAGTATGTTGATATGGTTAGGCCTTGTGTCCCCTCCCAAATCTCATCTTGAATCGTAATCCCCATAATCCCATGTCAAGGAAGAGGCCAAGTAGAGGTAATTGAATCATGGGGGCCATTTTCTCCATGCTGTTCTCATAAGAGTGAGTTTTCACAAGATCGGATGGTTTTATGTATTTGTTCAGCACTTCTTCCTATTGCCTTGTGAAGAAGGTGCCTTGTTTCCCCTTCACCTTCTGCCATGATTGTGAGTTTCCTGAGGCTTTCCCACGCTGAACTGTGAGTCAATTAAACTTCTTTCCTTTATAAATCACCTTGTCTCAGGCAATTCTCTATAGCAGTGTGAAAATGGATTAATACATATGTCATTTCCAGGATTAGGTTATCAGACCAAAGGTTCTGTTTTTTCTGTCTCAGCCAACTAAGTCTGAGGGATTCTACTTGCCCTGCCATGAAACCACGCTAGCAGCCTAGGGAAACATCTATGTGGTGACAAACTGAGGCCTGCAAACAACTGCATGAGCAAGCTTGGAAGTAGATCCTTCAGCCCTAGTGAAGCCTCAAATGACTGAATTGAGCCTCAAATGACTGCTTGATTTCAACTTCATAAATGACCCCAGCCAAACCACTCAGCTAAGCCACAGGCCCTGTGATACGTGTTTGTTACTTTAGGTTGGTAAGTTTTGGGATAGTTATGCAGCAATAGATAACTAATACGATCTTCCTGTGACTAAGCAAGGAGTTCACTTAAATTTCAAGAGCACTTCAATATTTAAAACTTGGGAAGCCAGAAGTATTCCTTAGCATCAGTTTTGGAGTAAAGAGCATTGATAAGGATGTTTCTGAAACCTGGCAGGCACACACCGCATGATGAAACAGCAGACCTAAAAGAAAACTATGTGACTTGTTGCTACTGTATTAGACATTAAAACAGATGTCCCAGTGATTTGAGACCACATTTCTTTAATCTTTTGTATTTTTAACAATGGAAATCCATGCATTTCTCTTTAGTCTAGAGCAGTGCTTCTCAAATTTTAATGTGCATGAGATCACCTCGGGATCTTACTAAATGCAGATTCTGATTCAGTGGGTCTGGAGTAGGGCCTGAGATTCTGCATTTCTAACAAGCTTCCAGATGACCCTGATGCTGTAGAACCATACTGAGTGGCAAAGGCCTAGATCACTGTAATCTCCTTTTTTTTTTTTTGAGAAGGAGTCTTGCTTTGTTGCCCAGGCTGGAGCGCAGTGGCACAATCTCGGCTCACTGCAACCTTCACCTCTCAGGTTCAAGCTGTTCTCCTGCCTCAGCCTATCGAGTAGCTGGGCCTACAAACACATGCCACCACTCCAGGCTAATTTTTGTAATTTTAGTAGAGACAGGGTTTCACCGTGTTGGCCAGGCTGGTCTCTAACTCCTGACCTCATGATCCACCCACCTCGGCATCCCAAAGTACTGGGATTACAAGCGTGAGCCACCATGCCTGGCCCAATCACTGTAATCTTTTAAGCACATTCCCTACACCAGGGAATCTCCAACTGAAAAAGCAGTATTTTCATCTTTTTGCAAGTGCAATCCCATCCATCAATACTAGTTTGTTTCTAAACCTTCATTAGAACTTTATTTTGCCAAATAAAGGTTCAAACTCAATTACTCCACTTTTTGTCTCTATTTGTTCTTCCTCTACTGAAAAGTTTAATCAAGCAATGAGACCCCACCACCACTAATAAGTCGTTTTCCTTTTTTTTTGGCAGAGTCTTTCTCTGTCACCCAGGCTGGAGTATAGTGGCACGATCTCGGCTCATGGCAATTTCTGCCCCCTGGGTTCAAGCAATTCTCTCACCTCAGCCTCCTGAGTAGGTGGGACTATAGGCACAAGCCACCATGTTCAGTGAATGTGTTTTTAGTTGACACGAGGTTTCACCATGTTGGTCAGACTGGTCTCAAACTCCTGACCACAAGTAACCCACCCACCTCGTCCTCCCAAAGTGCTGAGATTACGGAATGAGCCAACGAACGTGGCAACCTTTTTATTATACTGAAACACTAACCCAAGCCACATTTCCAAGCCTTCTATCCTCGAACAGCTTCTACTATCTCACATCTCTATGGCTAAGCCCTTTACTAGTATGCGCTTATTTTATCCCAACAACTTAAAGTGAAATAAGCACTAGTACTAATCCTATTTTACAAATGAAGAAATGTTGACGACTTAAGTGAACCTTCTCATACAGCCAAGTTTTCAATCCAAGGAAAATCCAAAGATAATTTAAGCACTATGGCTATATTTATTTCTCTCCTGAAACTTGTCTTTTCAGCCCTACCCTGTACATATCTAAATATGCAATTCTCTCACTTTCATACTTCTCAACTTAGATCACAATTTATACAACTGTTAAGAACTTACAGTCTTTTGTCCTCAGTGTTCAATGACTTAATCAGTGATGTTACATTCTGCATGCATACACCCACAAATGTTTAAATTTAGTTTTCAGAGGACAAGAACCTATACTGAGTCTCAGTAGCTCAAATTTTAGTTTTTAATTTTTTTTTAAGAGACAGAGTCTCATTATGTTGCCCAAGCTAGAGTGCAGTGGCTATTTACAGATGTGATCGTGGCACACTGCAGCCTTAAACTGGGCTCAAGTGATCCTCCCCCGTTGGCCTCCTGAGTAGCTGGGACTGTAGGTGTGAAACACTGTACACAGCCAGGTCAATTTTTAAAATGGCCAGAAGAGATAGTCAATGAGAATGAAAAAATTTAAATGCCTGATTTCAGGGGTATCTCATTTCAGACACAATGAATCCTGCTGTCACCAAAAACATGTCTTTCCTCACCTCTTGGCTCTGCTTTCCTCTTGGGCCTCACTTCCGGTGGGTTCTAACAGTGCTGTGTCATGGTAGCTACCCACTGTTCCAGGCTTACATTCTACTAGCTTAGTGTAGCTTAGTAACAGAAAGCGCCTCTTTCTCAATAATTCCCTCAAAGTTCTCAGGATTGCTTCTCAGTGGACCAATTTTACTCTAGGGGATTTTTAGGTTGCAAATTAGGGGATGCCCTTGGAAGTCAACTTCCTGGGTTTGTCATTTACTATCTTTGTGACCTGGCTAATTTCTCATGACTCAATTTGCATCTGTAAAATGGAGATTGCAGCATTATCTCATAGGGTTGCTGTGAGAATTTAAATAAATATTCCTCGAGCACTTACAATGGTATGACAGACCAAAATCTCAACAAAGTGTTATTAAATGGCCATTTATTAAATTTCCAGACCAGTTAGGTCTGGGAAATGTGCTTTCAGCTCCCCTATTCCAAGCAGAATTAGAAAACTAGAAGACATTTTAGAGGTTCGCTATTTAAAACTTTTTTAGAGCCCAGAACAAGCTACGTTCAAACCACTAACTTCACTCTACAGTCCGTTTACTCCACTTTACGGTACTGTGGCAGATACTTTTGTTCCCCAGACATGTAGTCCCTTTCATACTTGAATTTATGCAGTTCACATAGCTATTCAAAATAAATACTACATTTCCCAGTCTCCCTTCCAGTGGCCATGTGTCTATGTTCTGAACAATAGGACAAAAGCAGATGTGGCATCTTCAGCTTCTGAGTCCTCTTAAGAAAGGAGGTGGGTCATGCTTCATTTTTCCTTCCTGCTAAATACAATGTGAACAAAAGAGCTTGGGTGTAAAGCAGCCATCTAGAATCATCAGGACCACCAGCCTACGGGGTGCTGGTGTGCAATTTAGAAAAAGGCCAACCCTCTCCATACAATTTGGGGTCTTAATAGTCCCTTTGTGTGAATTTTAAAAAGGTCACCCTTCCTCCATGCTGACTTAGCCAGTGCCTTAGGGTGCTTGATGAGCTGATCATGGGATTAATTTCATCTCCTGCTATTTCAGCCTTTTGGCCATGTGCCCCTGTACAGGACTAACACAACCATATGTAACAGCCCTTTTGGGAATGGAGGTCACACAGGACAGAGCAGATAGGTGTCTAGGTCTCTGTTACAGTGGAGTATCATAGTCAGCCCTGGTCCACCCTACTTAAAACTTTTAAGCCATTGCTATTTTCATTTGTCAGTACTAATATAGAAAGCTCATTCACATTGAATTGTAAGCCTTGGATTTTACTACTGGCTATTTTGATTCACATCCTTTCCTTCCCCACCCCCAAATTAGATCATATTATTTTTATTTAGAACAGCATTAATACCAAGTGAATACTACCAATTACCCCTTGTTCTGCATTCTGTGATTTTTATTTCTTTCCACCACAGGGCCAGAACTTCAGCCAAATTTGGCCTAATTATAGTAAAATTATGGTTAAAAAAATATCTCAGCAATTCTTTCCTCTTAAAAGTATGTTCCTGGAGGATTATTTTATACGCAAACTCTATGCAAGTCCTCTTGCCTGGTAGGTCATTTTATGACTGCTGCCTACAAAGTAAATTAATCACTGCTCTCATGTCCTTTTACAGGCAACTCCAAAAAAGTGCGCAAAGTCGCTTGGATTTTGCACATTTGCGTACTCAATTAAGGGGTAGTTTTTATCCTCTGTTTCACCACAAAGAGAATTCAGCCAACATACTGAGAATCAGAACTGAAAACAGAAGCAGATTAAATTTTGATTCCTTTTGACTTAAAAACCTAAAGACTTTTTTTTTTTTAAGGGATGGAATCTATCTTGCCCAGGGTGGTCTCAAACTCTTGAACTTGAGATCCTCCTAACTCGGCCTCACAAAGTCCTAGAATTACAGGCATGAGCCACCACACCCATCTCAAAACCGTCTCTTAACTGACATTTTAATGTTAGTTTGGTAATGCCAGGAATGAGCCACTGACTTTATACAGCAGGTTTTGTTTTGTTTTTTAAATAGAGACAGGTTCTCACTATGTTACCAGGCTGGTCTCAAGTAATCCTCCTGCCTTGGCCTCCCAAAGTGCTGGGATTATAGGCCTGAGCCAAGATACCTGGCCTAGACTACAGTTTTCTGTTGTCTCTCTTACAAACAGCAACTAATTCCAGCTTGAGCATTGGTAGAGTTATATGCTCTTCACCAAATGATAGAATGAAATTCTGTCCAGAGCTGGGCATGTTGCCTCACACCTGTAATCTCAACACTTTGGGAGGCCTACACAGGCACACTGCTAGAGCTCAGGGGTTCAGGACCAGCCTAGGCAATACAGTAAAATCCTGTCTCTAGAAAAAATACAAAACTAAGCTGGGCATGGTAGTGTATGCCTGTGATCCCAGCTACTCATGAGGCTGCGGTGGGAGGATCACTTGAACCCAGGAGGTCGGGGCTGCAGTGAGCCATGACTGCAGTCCAACCTTGGTAACAGAGACCCTGTCTCAAAAGGGGGAGGGGAAGGGAGGGGAGGGGAAAGGAGAGGAGGGGAAGGGAGGGGGAAAAGAAAAGAGAAAAAAAGGAAAAAGAAAAAAACAAAAAAGAAAAAGAGGGAGGGAGGGAAGGAGGGAAGGGAGGAAGGAAGGAGGGAAGGAGGGAGGGAGGGAGGGAGGGAGGGAGGGAAGGAAGGAAGGAAGGGAGGGAGGGAAGGAAGGGAAGGAAGGGAAGGAAAGGTCAGTCAGTACAGAGAAAGCAAACTGTTATTTTGTAGCATCTCTGCTCTCAAAATTTTGGAACACAATTCCAAACTCAAAATGCTTCTATTTTTTAAGGGTAATTCCTATTATGTGACCTCTTAACACCCCTGAGGTAAGTACACGTATTTCCACATTTTGATACAGAAAAAGAGACAGGGAGCAGTGAAATGGCCTGTCACAATTACATAGCTAGTTCATGGTAGAACAGAATCTAATACCCAGATCTTTTAGATACACATCTTTTCATCACTCACATTGGTTCACACTCTCATTTCCTGAAACCATTTCTTTGTAGCTCCATTTCAACCAATATGAAATGCTAAATCTCCTGGCAATCTCATAAATTTCACCATATGATGTGCCAAATTGAGTGTTTGCTTTGGTCTTGGCAGCAGATGCCCTGATAACGTCCAATAATGGAAACAGCTCACCAGCCTATCACTCTTGCTAACTGATTCAGCTCCTTTAGACTGTTGGATCATTCTTTTCCATATGGCTTACTTTCGCTAGTTAAGAACATTTGCAAGATTTAATAAGCTGCTTGATCGACCAAACAATATTGTAAATCTACCTTTAATTTCAGCAGACTTGATAATCAGTCTTGACGCTTTCAGATTCCCAAAGGGTAAATGTAGTATATATTTTTTAAGAAAAGATACACAAATAGTTTTCTTGTTTAAATTTAAAATTTTACTTAATTCATAGAACATGGTCCTGGAAAAGTCTTATTTCTTTAGTTTCGATAGTCTTCAAAATTTATTAGTTTTGCATGAAAGCAAAACATTTATATTATACGGCATTTGAAATACAATTAACTCACATATTCTTAACATTCACTGTTTTGCATTGTAGTTAAGTTTTGTTCTTAAACTGGAGGGAAAATTCAGATCCATCACAGCACCCACCTCTTAAGAGTTGTATTGGCTGGGCCGGGCGCAGTGGCTCAAGCCTGTAATCCCAGCACTTTGGGAGGCCGAGGCGGGTGGATCACGAGGTCAAGAGATCGAGACCATCCTGGTCAACATGGTGAAACCCCGTCTCTACTAAAA
>NW_016107744.1:539968-567183 GCF_001604975.1 Cebus imitator
AAAAAAAAAAAAAAAAAAAGAGTTGTATTGGCTTCAGATATTCTGGAACTTCTGCTGTGTTGATGAAACTAGGAAGCACACATTCCTCTAAGCTTACACAATTTTGTTATTGTTGTTCCTCAACTGAAACATTTTATTGCTGGCTTTACTTAGCTTTACACTGGTTGCAAACATTTCTGTTACTGGGTCATATGGAAAAACCAGTTTAAAGCAGTGGAGACACTTTGGGCCATCTTTGGGTAGTTGTATATAAACAGAAAAATAACCATGACCTTAAAAAGTAATGGATCAATACCATAGGAAAGGTTAAAAAAACAGGAATGGAAAACCATGTTGCTGGAATTGAAATAGTGCTCTCCAAGTTGTAGATAATAAAGGTTGAAAATAACATTTTATTCATGCATTATCCAAGTTAGAGAGGGGAAAAAAGTAAAAGCTAGCAGCAACAGCCACAATCACAATCAGAATTTGGGTATCAAGGCTGTTTAAACTGGGTCTTCTAATAGGATTACTCTTAGTCATACTCATGTGGATTTTGAAGCACAAAGTGCCCCCAAAGGCACTCTCTTCTGAACAGTTAGCTGCTATGGAATTTTACACATCTGTTACCATGTTTAACGAATTGTCAATTGTGAATGAATATGCAAAATTAAAGGAGCTTTTTGGGAAGTTTTTTAAAAAAATGCAAAGGTTTCTTTCTAATGTGCAGATAGAAGTGACACAATTTTTGAAAATACTATTGGTCTCAACTTTTCCTTCATTTTATGCCTTAATCCAGTGATTCACCTCCATTCAGGAAGCCTTTGCCAACTTCTAACTCAAGTTAGGATGGATACCCTTTGGAGATGCTTCCTTGGCATATGTTCCTCTTCTGTAAGAATGTAAAGGGGATCCCTTTCCTCATCTCAGTATTGAGAGTGCCTAGCACAGAGCTCATATGGATTCAGAAGTGAAAAACTGCCTGAGTCTCTTCATGAGTCCTCTGAAAATGTGTTGTGAGGTCCCCTCTTATGAAGGTCACCAAATGAGAAGTGAGACAAACTCTTTATCTATTTTACCATTTGTGGAAGACAGAGGCAAATTTCCATTATATACCTCAAAGGTGTCAGAAAAAAATTGAAAAATCTTTTCACATTTATCATAATCTAAATCAAGTAGTACTGAAAAAGTAGCAAGGAAGCTTATGTGAATGATGGTGGAAGATGGGAATGAGGACAGGATGGAACACCATGTCCTTAGGTAGCTGTTCACTGCCCCTCTCTGCCATAATGAAACAAACAACTGAGGAACACCTGTAGAAAGGAGACATTCTGGTGGCATGTTCTTACCTAGCGAAAGTAAGCGATATGAAAAAGAATGATAGCCAACAGTCTAAAGGAGCTGAGTAAACCCCCCTTACCCCCAAAAAGAAGAAAGAAAGAAAAGGCTCTTTTTCAGCTTGATTCTACCAGCTGCATTAAGCAGCATCACAGCTTGGAAAGATATAGTACTAATTTTGAACAAAAAAAGAAACATCATCAGAAATGTTCCTCAGAAGCCTGCCTTCTCTTGACCAGCTCTTGTTCAAAATGTTCTGTATAATAATTGCTGTTAATATGCCCTGAAGGGCAATGATACACCTGCAGGCATAATCCTCAAACCTGAAAGGTCACTAAAATTGCATTTCCCCATTCTTCCCTCACATTAATGTTAACATAGACATGAAAGCAGACTTGAGGAAATTAGGAGTTATCTGTAAACACATGACAACTTTAACCAAGAATATGGGCCCTGCTTTGTATTCTAGCCGCATGTTCCTACTTTTCCAACAAACTTGAAAAATAAATATTTGAACTACAATCTTCAATAAAGTCCCTCTACATTTGTTGTCAGTCTTAACCACTTTTTTCTTGTCTGCTTAGTGCCTTTAGCTCTTAGATGTTGCACCTGGAGATTCTTGCTTACTTTATGATGTAGGTTTATACACCCTTTAATTGAAAGCAAACCGCCTTAGATAATCTAGTGACAAACAATGTTACAAGGTCCACTTTCCGTTAAAAGGCAAATAGAAATATTAGGCTGTTCTCTAAAATGAACAAAAACACATAAAAATACATCATAATCTACCACTTCATTTCCTTCATCAGAGATAAAATCCCACAGCCTAAAAGGCCTCTTTTGTGTACACATTTTGTCCAACAGCAGGGGTGGCAGATACAAGGGATTGCAGTTCTCAATGACTAGTCTTTCCTCTGTTCAAAAGAAAAACTTTACACAGTATACTATTTTTATATTCATGTTTCTACAATAACTATAAAAACTTTAACCCAAATTTGTTTAATATTTTAATTATCATGTGTTGATTAAAAATAAAGGTAAAACTGATAATGGAAGGGTGACATAAACAAATACCTCACCCTTAAGCAGTGTGTGTGATTTTTTTAATGTGAAGGTTAAAGTGAGTTTATAAACCTATGGTTCTATTTTTAGTGAGCATTATACAAACGTAAACATGTACAAGTTTGCCTGGTATTTCATGGGGTTGCTGCTCTGCCTTTAACTGCTCAATTGCACACAGCTGTAAGACCAGATTTGTGGCAGTATGCGTGTCATTAACATTTTTCCTGCCAAGGTTAAAACAACCAAATATAAATGAAAACAAAATAAAAAGCAAGGTCTCCTTTGTATTCAATCACACTGATATTCGACATAAGAGAACATGTCACTAGGCAAATCATTCAAACTACAGTTGGGAGACACTTTCTAAAGACTGTGGATTTGAGAACAAGGAATTTAATGGTAGTGCAAACGTCTCTGTTCACTGGAGGATCAGAGAAGACGGATCCTCACAACAGGATCCATCTTCTCATGAATTAAAGTCACTGAATTTCTTTTTTAATGGGAAAGCAGTTTGGAGATAAAGTATTGCTGTAAGTTATGACGAACATAAGTATCTCTGACTTCAACCCTTTCCCACCAGTGTGAAAAGTGAATAAAGACAGCAAGAGTTTTTAGAAAGTTAACTTATATTAAAAAAGCATATAAACAATTTTAATACTACAAAGTAGTATCTTAATACAAAGCAGTTCAAATATTAACTGTTCTTTAAACTGTTAAACTTTATTATAAATTAAAATTTCTTTACAAAAAAATTGCACATAATATTTGACCACTCTTAGGTTCTGATGCACTGGGCATTTTGCAATAGTTTCTTTAATCTTCAAGTTAAACAGTCTCGGCAAGGAGTCCAGAACGTAGAAAGGGCAATAAACAACCCTGATAGAGCATTCAAGTGCAACTAGCAGACTTGTGGCCATGGCAGTTACACTTTCCTTAAGATGGACTGCTATAGTTTTAAATCCTGAAATGAAGAATCTCAAAAAAATTTAAAAAGCAAAAAACTAAAAGGGACTGCCTGCTTTTTTACTGTAAACACAGCCCTGGATATTATAATCCCAAACAGGAATCTCTCAGGCATCAGAGAGTGTCAAGTTAATCAGGAATAACACAATATAAAGGAAGGGGGGAGAAAATAAAAAACAAAAACAAAGCAAAATTAAAATAAATGTCAGTCACTTTGAGGAACTATACTTACGTATATGATGTTATGAGAATCTGGCAGGGCCTAGAAGCAGGCCAAACAGGAAGTTCATATATCCAACCGAAGAGGATCATGTTCATTGCTTCCGGTTTTGAGGACAGGATATTGTAGGGAACTTGATATGATCAATAATGCTTGTCTGCCTTACAGACCTTAGCCAGGGATCAGCCTAATCTTGAAGAATCATTCAAATAATTTTGGCAATTATTATAAGGACTTAGAACTGACTGCACCCAGTGTTCAGTGATTCTTGCTTTCTGTTTTGTTACTGTTTAAATTTAAGAGCTCATTTAGGCTGACTCCAATCTCTTGGCACTTGGAAACTAGTTTTCTCAGGTTATCAGTTTTACCTCCTTCTGATGCTTCAAACAAGAGTTGCTGTAAAAGACAGGGAAGCATAGAAGTAAGACTTAGCTAGAGTCTGGGCATTACCACATCAATGGATATGGCACATGCAGAAAATTTACATGAAAACATCGAGATAAAATAAAAGATAAAAAGCATTACATCTTTCCATAGTGATGCACAAAGAGGTAACTTCTGTAAGGCTCTCTGATACAAACGGTGGACCTGTAAGATACACACATAATTCCATCAGAAAACATGATGAAAAACAGCTTCATAATTCTGTTTAAAGAATGGTACTTCGCAATAACATTTGAGACAAAATGGTTATGTTGAGTTTTAAAGTTTTCCAAATATTTAGTGCTCTTAAAATGTCAACTACTTTTTTCCCCCACCTGGTTCTTAGTGTGTATGAAATGTTAACTTCTGTGCTTTAATTCTTTTAAATTGAGAAGTCAACAAAAGGGACAGAAAAACTTTTTAAAAGTGACCCATCTGAGATTTAACCATGGCTTACCTCTCTTTGTCCCTTTAGAACAATCTCAGCAGCAATGGCTCTAAGAAGAAAAAAAGGAATATAGAAAAAGGAAAGGAAAAATTTATATATCTTTGAACAAAATGAAACACCACCGGCAGAATACTGACTGGGAATCTGAGTACAAAACTTCCTGAAAGTTAACAGGCTAAAATTCCAAGGAGGAAAACCTATAGTGAAAAGAAAAATTCAACAATTTTTATCAACTTTACAAGAATAAAGCAGACCAGTGATTTGAACATAAACAACGTTCATGGGAAAAAGAAATGAAACTCTCATAATTACTAGTCAAAGACTAGTTACTAGAACTGACACCTTTAAAAGAAAGAAGAAATCAGACTATAACAGGGTAGACACACCACATTTCAAAAGAGGCGGTCTTAAAATGTCTGTAACAGATTTGTTTGATAACGGTATTTTTACCTAAATGTTCTCCTTCAAAGAAAATTAAAAGTCTACGCTTTTTGCTTTTACAGGCAATACTTAATGAGCACTCACTCTCATTAAACTTCAGTTTGTAAGTGTCAAAAACAAATCTAAACTAGAGTAGCAATCTGTCTAGGAAAAAAAGAAAAAAAAATATATATATAGATGTCATTTCAGATTTACCTGTCTGGAGCAACCCTTACAAATAAAAGCAATAGCTATAAAAACATGTACATGATTGTTGCATTACATTTTCCAGGTGGCCAGGCATGTTGGGATATTATATGTAAACATCTTGGCTTGAAGTTTCAGAATCTGAACATTGCTTTCTTCCCATTCATGTTGAAGTAACCTGTAAAGCACATTCAGGAAAATGAACAAAGCATTGCAAGTGTAGGGAACCCCAAATGTGCTCTATGAATAGAATAATGGAAGTATAAATTTTGATTAAATTCCATAAAGGCTATCCAGCAAATATTATAGAATGCCTCTTACAAAAATTGACCTGAGACAGAAATGTGCAAACTATCAAGAGGTCAAGTAAAAATCTATGCTCACCTTACCAAACTACAATAAGGTCCATGTATTTCTATAGGACATGAAAGCATTCCCTCCAAATAACAGTCTCTGTTTCCCACCCCAAATTTTGTTAAAGTAATGGCTTGATATATACTAATGCAATTTCCTGGTATTTTTCTTTCTTAGAATATAATCAATCTTGAATGTTTCTTTAACTAAAATTTATGTATAATAACTATTGAAGTTCTCTACTCTCCTGGAAAAAATGAACAGGGATGACCACAGAAAATAAGTATCAAAACACAAAGGTAGGTATTTAACAACAAAATCAACAAGTAAACTACTTATATTCTAAAATGCCTATCACAATAGAATATTATGCTAAAATATGACATTTTCTATTTCACATGTTTTATCAAAGGTGTTTCATAACTAGGATTTCTGTGATGAACTGCTACACATTGGCATGCTCGCTAAGAAAATTATAAAACACTACCGCACGTTTGTCTCAACTTTAGTTTTTAAACTTTTAAACAATTTTTCCTCACATACATGCTAAATGCAATGTAAATCCTTTAAAACATAAGGGAACATTTCATAAATACTTTAGGCATCTTACAAACCATAAAATGATTACAAGATAAAACTGATGCAGTGGGAATGACTGCACAAGTGGAAGCCAATACATTAGCGTGCAGCATACCTTTTTGAATTAAAAAGCATAATCCTTACGGATGAAAATGTTTTTGCTATTATCAGGGCAGAGAAACTACAAAGAAAGGCTCAGAAATCTCCTGACTGAATATATGAAATCCCTAATCATGGCTTCAAAAATGTGGTATGAGGGCTCAAGGTCGGGAATCTCCATTTTAAATGAGCATCCCAGGAGATTCTAATGTTTGCCAATATTGAGAGCAACTGACCTATGTGAAAATATGAAAACTTCTTAAATAATATTCCCTTGCCATGGAAAACAAGCTTACTGCTTATAATGCACATGCTAAGGACAGGTGGTGTGTATTTAGGGAACACAGATGAACTTTACTTGAATGGAATTATTTTCCCCCTTGTAACCTGAAGTTTCCTGAAGCGACCAGAATTTTTACACTGACTTTTGAATCAATAGCTTAATATTGGCTTAACAACTCTGAAATAGTGGAACAACAGACTACTTTTATCAAGTTTTCAAGAGTAATTTTATTTGAAGAGCCTATACCATTAGGCAGAAGACCAAAAAAATGTTACTTTTCCTTACCTCAGTGCAAGTCCAGAATTAGCTGGCATAATTGAACAAAACCGTTCCAAGGTTTTGGAATGCTGGGTCTTTGGAACACAGCTCAAATAAAAGAAAATAACCTGTAAAGGTTGAGGGGGAGGAAAAATGAATGCAACCAAAATGTGAAACCTAATTACCTATGTGTTTTAATGTGAAAACCAAAATGGTCTTTAAGATATGAATGTATAAATTATAATAATGTATGATGTTGTGAGTTACAGTTCCTACCATTAATTTTTATTAGTGACTTTCCAAATGTGAATTAGGAAATATGGTCTAGTGATGAGAGCCATGGGCAGAACACTGACAAGAAGCCAGGAGTCCGGGTTTTCATTCCTGAGTCTACCTTTACTTGCTGCATAGCTCGGCAAGTCATAGGGCTAATAATACCTGCCACATCTTGCTCATGGAATGCCCGTGTGTAAATGACTTAATGTCCATAAAGTGGTTTGAGATCCTGGGATAAAGAATGGCATAGAAGTACAAAGCATAATAATTGATTATCCTGATTAGCAAAACAACCACCCCACCAAAAATAAATATAACACATATATGTTTTTGGTCTACAATGAGCTTTAGCAAGGAGCTTTTTAGTCTATAATGCACTGAATGAAAGTGGTCTCTGAAAAAAAATTTTTTAAAGATCATATAACCATATCATTAGATTCTACTTTTAGAATTCTAAGCAGTACCTAATCTTAAGCTTTCTTATGCCTTGTGTATAGCTATATTTGCTTGACAAAATATTAATAAAAAGAGGAGCTACAATGTATAAGTCCATTGTTACTTATTTTGAAGTTACTAAATTTTTCATTCAGTAGAATTTTCAACTACTCAAGCAAAACATTATAGATATCACAATAGAATCTTTGATGTAGTTTTTTTCATTAATATGTATTACACCTTAACATTCCTTCAATTTTGCTTCAATGTTAAATTTTCATAAGTATAACATAATTAACACACATTTTATTTCAACTGAGCCTTTAAGGGCTCTATTGCTAGTCTCTGAATAGATAAATAAGAAACATGGTCAAGAGTAATAGTGAATGTTAGGAAAGTCGTCCTAGGAAAAGCTCTCTTGATATAAAATGGAGTTTTGCTATCATTTTTAATGTCTCTTTGTTTTGCACAAACATCTAAAGAAAAAAGTTTTAAGTTCTTACCCTATTATGAAATTCATAGTTGGACCAGTAATCGGCTCTGCTAAAAGGAATGGGGTATCGGGCAGGGACTGTAACCAAACATCTATTCACTAAATCAGTAAAAAATTTGAATTCTTGAACTTTGTTTCTGGATCCAGCAGCTCTATTATTGGCAAAGACAAGATAACTGAAAAAAAAGAAAAATATTACAATTTAGAATATCTAAGCCAGTAGTTCTCTCACCAAGAAAGCTGGTCACCCCTTTCCCAACCATACCTCTTTATCCCCAAATCCCATTCTTATTAAGAAAAACTAAACTTACTCCATCCATATCTTCTGTACTATATCACATTTCATGGCCACCCCTAATGCTGCCTCATATGCCTCCACTGTCTCTTTAACACTTGATTGAAGAGGATGACAAAGGCTGTTTAAAAAATGAAGGAAAACATATGTCTACCATTCAATTCTATCAGGGGAAAGAATGACAAAGTATTTTAAAACATTACAGGTATTACAATAGAATTCTCCTCTTGACCTTTCTTCTCTAGTACGTATTAAACTTTAGCATCTCCTCAATTGTGCTTCAATGACTTTAACATCAACTTAATTATAACACAGTGTAATTCAATAATAAATGGCAAATGCAGGCCTAGTATGCAATATCTCTCCACAGTGAATGTCTCACCAGTAAATCAGCCACAAATAAGGAACTTGGTGGTTAAACATATCATCATCAAAATTCCCTTTACATAAACGTGATGGAATGTCAACTGGTCCTGGAATATTTAAGAGATATCTGAAAAAAAATCCAAATATTGTTTTAAATTACACCTACACACACAAATTACATTTTTGTTTCGTAATCCTTAGTTTCAAGTTAAATTGAATTGAAATACATTTTTCAGAAAGCAATGAGACTTCCTTTTCATATGCATAGCATACCTAGGATTACATACTTACTCAAAATGGTTTTCTTTGTTTGTTTTTCAAGACAAGGGCCTCGCTCTGTCACTCAGGCTGGACTGCAGTGGCACAACCTCAGCTCACTGCAACCTCCACCTACCAGGTTCAAGTGATTCTTCTGTCTCAGCTTCCCGAGCAGCTGGGACTATAGGCATGCATCACCACACCCAGCTAATTTTTGTATTTGTAACAGAGATAGGGTTTCACCATGTTGGCTCAGCTGGTCTTGAACTCCTGGCCTCAAGTAATCCACCTGCCTCAGCCTCCCAAAGTGCTGAAATTCCAGGCATGAGCCACTGCGCCTGGCCACAATTTTATTATTTTATACCTACATGACAAACTCTCCTCCCACAAAGATTTTTTTTTTTTTTTTGAGATGGAGTTTCGCTCTTGTTGCCCAGGCTGGAGTACAATGGCATGATCTCAGCTCACTGCAACCTCTGCCTCCTGGGTTCAAGGGATTCTCCTGCCTCAGCCTTCCAAGCAGCTGGGATTACAGGCATGTGCCACCACACCTGGCTAATTTTGTATTTTTAGTAGAGGTGGGGTTTTTCCACGTTGGTCAGGCTGGTCTTGTACTCCTGACCTCAGGTGATCCGCCCGCCTGCCTCCTAAAGTGCTAGGATTACAGGCGTGACCCACTGTGCCTGTAAAATGATTTTTTTATTCTATCCCCAAGATTAAACAAAATACCATAATCTTCTAATTAAACCTAGTTTAAAAAGAACAAATGAGTCTACCAAGTATTTGAAATTTTCCCATAAAATCTGTACTTCCTTCTTAAAAATAAAAATTAAAAAAAAGATTTACAGGGCCTGGCACTGTGGCTCACACCTGTAATCTCAGCACTTTGGGAGGCTGAGGCAGGTGGATCATTTGAGGTCAGGAGTTTAAGACCAGCCTGGTAAACATTTTGGGTGAAACCTCATCTCCACAAAAAATACAAAAAATTAGCCAGGTGTGGTGGCGCATGCCTGTAGACCTAGCTACTCGGGAGGCTGAGGTGGGAGAATAGCTTGAACCCAGGAGGTGGAGGTTGTAGTGAGCTAAGATCACACCACTGTGCTCCAACCCGTGTGACAGAGTGAGACCCTGTCTCAAAAAAAAAAAAAAAAAGATTTACGAAACCTTGTATCTGAAACTAATCTCTGTCACATACAGCCATACACACATACAACTCATTTAATTTTAGACATATCATCAAAGTATATTCTATAATACATGAGCCCATAAGGTACCTGTCAAGAGATCTATGATCAAATAAGGTTGGGAAATACTACAAACTATAGCCCTTTCTTGAAAAGCCACAATATTTGTTAGGATATTAAAGACTTGAATAAGTCAATCAATAAAGAATTCCACTGGACTAAGTCCATTTTCCTCCCAATGTATTTTAATCTGTGTGTATAATACTTACCACTATCTTTTTTTTTTTTTGATATGGAGTCTCGTTCTGTTACCCAGGCTGGAATGCAGTGGCCTGATCTTGGCTCACTGCAGCCTCCACCTACTAGTTCAAGCGATTCTCCTGCCTCAGCCTCCTAGTAGCTGGGATTACAGGCATGCGCCACCACACCCGGCTAATTTTTGTATTTTCAGTAGAGACAGGGTTTCACCATGTTGGTCAGGTTGGTCTTGAACTCCTGACCTGGTGATCCACCCGCCAAGGCCTCCCAATGTGCTGGGATTACAGGCATGAGCCACTGCGCCCGGCCTACTTCACCACCATCTTTAAGAACAATGTTTTTAAAGGAAATACATTGATCCCAAAAATAACAATCTGTCTTGAATTTTAAAATAATAATTGTAAGGGAACAAGTTTTAATAAAGTAGACAAGCTATATGGGAGACAAACACCAGAAAGAGAAGAAATAGAAGATCTAGAAGTCAGGTTCTCATCCTGACTTTGCCAAGACAAGCTACATTACTACAATTCCTTAACTTCAAAGAACTTTAGTTTCCTCAGCTGAAAACTGAGATGGTCAGAAGAGATTATTTCAAATCTAAGTAAATGAAATCCCCAAATTAGTATTTCTGGCTATCTACTTAATCTTCAAATTGACTTGAAACACATGAAAATTACCCTATCTAGTTCTTTTGCCTGTCATCTTTGCACTAAATGTCATGTAGGGAGTTGACAGAATTCAACTCCAGGTAAAAATTACAGTGCTAAGTATTTTGCTTCACAATTTCTACTTATGAAATTTTAAAAATATTTTGAACCAATTAAGAACAGATTTCTCCTATTAATAAACATTGACAATTTATAAATTTTAAGAACTTATATCAACATACAATAAGTATGGCGATACCAAAAATCATCTCATCTACCATTATTTTCCTAATATCTAATAAAAAAGACTTTCTAAATTAACAGAAATGTACAATCTTTGTGTAAACAAAAGTTTCACTACTGCCTAAATAAACTATAAACAGGATACCTTTTTCTCTTAATTTTCAGTGAATTATGACGATTTCCACAAAAGAATTTAATAAAGATGGCTTAATAATATTTGGAGAATTCATTTTCAAATTTTCATTGACACTTATTTATTCTTCTTAATTAAGCTGGCATGGAGATCTGATCTTTGATTAGTTACCAAGACAGAAATTGGCAGCATTTTCTTTCAAACTAAACCAATTACCTCTGTACCCAAGGGAAGAGCAGAATCAGCAAGTCTCTAGAGTTTGCTTGAACCTTGAATTAGTCCTTTCCCTGAGCTTGAGATGTTAAAGCAAACTAATTTAAATGAGGAAGAAACTGAGTATGGAGAAGCTGAAAAATCTCTAAATTCCTTATAGAAGTTTAATTACTTTCCATCAATTTGCATTTAAAATTATTTCATTTGTAATTATTTGTAAATATTAATCTAGATGTAACAGAGCAGAAAGAAGGGCCCTTCGAAGGGCACTAAAATCACTATGTCAATAAACTGGCTACCATAAGAGGATATATATAAAGATTCAAGTCTGGGAAGAAACAGTGTCCCCAAATCTCAAATAAAACTACCATATTCACAAAAAGTTCTAGGGTGGGCCAGCCGTGGTGGCTCACGTCTGTAATCCTAGCACTTTGGGAGGCTGAGGTGGGCTGATTGCCTGAGCTCAGGAGTTCAAGACCAGCCTGGGCAACACAGTGAAACCTCGTCTCTACTAAAACACAAAAAATTAGCCAGGCATGGCAGCATGCACCTGTAATCCCAGCTACTCAGGAGGCTGAGGCAGAATTGTTTGGAACCGGGAGACAGAGCTTGCAGTGAGCCATGATCATGCCACTGTACTCCAGCCTGGGAGACAGGGCAAGACTCAACTCGTTAAAGAAAAGTTCTAGGGTGGATGGACCACTTAACAAAATTTGGGCTTTAAGATTCTATTTTCACTCATCTGTATTTTCCATAAGAAATTTTTTCAGGAGATAGTCAGCTTAGGTCTTTTCTTCTCTCAGTTCTTCCTAATACAAAATAATAGAGTATGTCGTGATAAAATATTTTCCTTTTGATGCTGTTTTACTTAGGATAAGCAAACCATGTCTATTTTTGTAAACAGTTTTACTGAAACACAGCCATAACCATTCATTTACATTTCCTCTATGGTTGCTTTCACAATAAAACAACATAGTAGAATAGTGGTAATAGACCACATGGCCTGCTAATCTAAAATATTTACTTTCTGGATCTGAAGAAAAAAGTTTGCTAACCCCTATAAAGAGATGAGGAGGACAAAAGAAAGAGAATTTTAAAAGTCTCCTCCCAAAAATCATTATTCATAATCTGCCATGACTCTTATTGTTGGAATAGGAACTATCAGCGAAGACAGTAAATACAGCTCTATATGAGCTATTAAGAAATTAATGGTTGAGAAAATAATCTAGTGAAACTTCTTACCCCCTAATATTTCGGAGGCTAGAGCAGTTCTCTTTAGAATTAAAAAAAGAAAAAGGTGCATTATTTATATCCACTTTATATGACCAATCAAATACATAAAAATATAGTTCGTTAAAAAATCACTGAGATTGCCTTGGGATAATTAAATGCTATAATATTAAATGCTAAAATTAACAACAATAACAATAAAGTAGAAGTATGAATTACTATGGTTTTAATATATGCCTTACTTTGTATAGTGTGTTTTAAAGAATTTTACAACTTGCCTCCATTTTTATTGTTCTGTTTATTCTGTTTCGAGTATTCTGTTAAGTGGGTATTCAAGTACTAAAATGTCAGTTTAAAATGTAATCATATAAGAAAAAAACTGTAATCTTTCTACTGAACTGTGCTATCTCTCATTCCTCTACAAACTAAGAATTCTACAACTTACCGAAACAGATCCAAGTTATTATACTTCTCAAACCCCGCTTTAAAGAAGGATGCAATAAATTTCCGCAAAAATGGAAGAAGATTATCGCCTCGATTCTATTTTAAAAAGAGGGAGGGGGATATATATATCAGGCTTACAATGTTTAATTAAAATGTCACAAGGGAGAAAAAAGCCTTTAAAAAGTACTTATTAGATTACATTTCTTGGAAGGGTGAGGGGTGAAGGGGATAAGTTTCAGACATACTCAGAAAACTTTTATTATATTTTACTCTCTGAATTAAATTCAACTAATGATTTAAATAGCTTAACCTCTAATACTACCATAGGCTCACATTTCATCCACCAATTATGTATTAGCCATCTAGCACTGTGGTAGGCGTTGGGCTGTAAATATGAGTAAACATGTTCCTTGCCTTCAAGAATTTTAGTATAGTATACATAAAGCAACTAGAATTAAAATTACAAAGCACTGTAATAAGTGTTATGATGCAACTATGGCAGTGAGAGAAGGAATACCTAACATAGCTTGCAAAGGCCAAAAGGACCAGGAAACACTTCCTGGTGAGGCTAATAGGGAAATCTGAATTATAAAAACATCATATTTAAGAATTATGCATCATTTTTTACCTGTAAGATGAAGAATTTGCACATATGATAAAAAACCTCTGCATTCTGAGGATTTTTTTCAAATGCAGTAAGCCACACTGCTCTGGCTTTGTCACGCTGATTTGTTTGCAAATATAATGCAACGAGGGCTTCCAGCAACTGGCAGTTAATGGGACATGATTCCAATAAACATTTACAAAGCTCCATTGCAGCCTCATACCTTAACAAGAAAACAAAATAGCTAAAGATATAAAAAGATCACTTTTCAACACAAGGTTAGCTACTTGGCAATTAAGTTGTACCTCTCCAGTAGTTGGTGCAGAGCAATCATGTTTGTGTAAAGTGGAAGGCAGGCCTCTATTCTTTCCTCAATAGTAAGGCTCTCATCTGTGCAAGCTTTCACCGCATCTACCCAAAAACATCACAATAACATGAATCATGTCAACCATAAAATGAAATATTTGACTGTGTTACTTCAACTCTGAGAGAACAATGCGAAAAGATGACCCTTTCCTTTGATTAACCACTCATCATCTTATTCATCTTTACTAAGCTTCTGGCTTTTACTCAAAGGAAGTACTTCAGGCAATCTCCAAAATCCTAAAATTCGATTCCTTATTCTCAACTTTCCTGGTAAGAATAAAGCCATCCCATATAAGCTTTTGCATCTATCAGTGTTTTCATTTAAACAAGTATCTCTGAAATTATCCTAAATTCTTTAAAACCCATCTCAAAAAACTTACAGAATAAATTACCTTTTCATCTTTCCATTATCACTGCAAAAGGTCTTGCTCTGCTGCCCCACAGCCATTTGAATGTCTCTCCCTAAACTAGATCCTTTCCTTACTCCCGCAAAACACACTATTCCCCCTGTAAAGAGTTCTTTCTTGATCTTGTTGCTTCTTATTAAATCGTACGATGTTTTAATTTGTACGGCTGTCACCATTTTCTCCTTACCCAATGTTACCATGACTTCCAAGATCTGTGGAGTTTAAAAGTGAAAGCAATCACTGTGAAACTGTGCTCCTGAAGTTCACTTGTAAGGACTAATATCTAACCAAACATAAAAGCTCACCTCTACCTTCATTTTATTTGATTAACATTTGACAGTGTTCTTCCCCTTCTTTCTAATTTCTTCTTGCCTCTTCTTCCAAGAGACTGTTTGTATTTCCTCTCACCATTTTAATGACTCTACTCTCTCTTTTACTCCTTACTGTTATGCTCTTAAATCTCATTTCTGCAGAGAAACTATCTCACAGTTTCAACTACTACATAATTCACTTCAAAAGCACATTATAAAAACTGAAAAGCACACTGTAACACAGTAACTTCTATGTGAATAACACTCAAATCCACTTATGTCTTGGTAATTGTCTACTTAAGATCCACTGGTCCACTTCCTTTTTTTTTGAGACAAAATCTTGCTCTGTCGCCCAGGCTGGAGTGCAGTGGCACGATGTCAGCTCACTGCAAACTCTGCAAAATCACCCAGATTCCAGTGATTCTCTTGCCTCAGCCTCCTGAGTAGCTGGAAATCTGTAGTTCCAGCTACTCAGGCACATGCCACCATGCCCAGCCAATTTTTTGTATTTTTAGTAGAGACAAGGTTTCACCCTGTTATCCAGGATGGTCTTGATCTCCTGACCCTGTGATCCACCCACCTTGGCCTCCCAAAGTGCTGGGATTACAGGCATGAGCCACCATGCCCACTCCCGTTCCTTTTTTTTTTTTTTTTTTAAATGGAGACTCACTCTGTTGCCCAGGCTGAAGTGCAGTGGAGCCATCTTGGCTCACTGTAACCTCCACCTCCTGGGTTCAAGCAATTCTGCTGCCTCAGCCTCCTGAGTAGCTGGGATTATAGGCACAAGCCATCACACCCAGCTAATTTTTGTAACTTTAGTAGAGACAGGGTTTCACCATGTTGGCCAGGTTGTTCTCAAATTCCTGACCTCAGATGATCCGCCTGACTTGGCCTCTCAAAGTGCTGGGATTACAGGTGTGAGCCACCGTGCACGGCCAATGTTCACTTCCTTATTTCCTACCACCAACAATCATTTCCACTTGAATGACCAATTACAATCACAAAAACTACTCCTACCATCAAAATCAGTCTTCCCAACTGACCAGTTTTCTGTTAATGACACTTTCCTTTTTCCAGTCTCAAAACCCTGAAATCTTCTTTGATTATTCCTCTCCTCTTCCCTGACATTTAATCTGCCCCCTATATTTCTATGCGATAACTTAAAATGTCTCTAACAAATAGTCTCCTTTCCAGGATACTTTTCTTGTACTTTAGTTACTGCCATCAGCTTCCGGTTGGTTTTCCTACCATTAGTAGAACTTCTCTTCAGGCACATTCTTTCCTAAAGAACCTCGACTGCCATCAAGTCTACTACATTTTCAAGATTCTTGAAAATCAAGTATCATTCTACTTACCAAGTTTAATCACTACTATTGTCCAGTACAGAATTCTCAGTTTGATAAGATCTATCCCTTTTCCCAATCACACTTCAAATCCATTGCATAAACTCCCATCTGCTTGTTGCTTTTTGTTTATTTAGCTCCCGTAACAGTAATGTCCTTTCTTTTCTTTCCTTCCTTCGTGGGGTATTTAACAAGCATTTACTAAGCACTTAATATTTTGCCAGACATCCTTATAGGCCCTTAGGAGTAAAATGATAAATAAGACAAGGGTTCCCCACCCCATCTCTTAGGAAACCCTCTATGTCACATTGATAGCCATGCTTCATGAAACATCTAGCTATAGTTCCCAATTCTTCTATGAAGACTTACTTGATCATGCCAATCTATAATAATCTCTTCCCTTTGGGCTCATGGTCTGTATCAAATAATTCTATAAATCACAGATCCTAGTCTCTTTTTTTTTGAGACCGAGTCTTACTCTGTTGCCCAAGCTGGAGTACAGTGGCATGATCTCAGCTCACTGCACCATCCCCCTCCCAGATTAAAGTAATTCTTGTGCCTGAGCCTCCCCAGTAGCTGGAACTACAGGTGTTGATCACCACGTCTGGCTAATTTTTGCATTTTTAGTAGAGATGGTGTTTCACCATCTTGGCCAGGCTGGTCTCGAACTCCTGACCTCAGGTGATCCATCTGTCTGGCCCTCTCAAAGTGCTGGGGTTACAGGCGTGAGACACTGTGCCCGGCCCTAATCTCTTTTATGTGCCATAGAATTTAGACTATATACTAGCACACAGTTATACGGCCTTGGATGTATAATAATTATGACAAATATGTAGATTTTATCTTCTGACTAGGCCATATACTTCTTTTAGGAACAGGCTTTATATCTTGTATGTATTCCACAAAAGGCATATTGTTTAATATAGAGAAGCAACCAACCTCACCGATTGATGGAGAAAATATTAATTGGTTGAAAAGATACAAATTTTTAAAGTTCTACCTTAATGGACTGCCAAAAAAAAAAAAAGTACCTAGTTCTCTGATTCAGCCAATTCATCAAACCTATATAATCTATATTCAATATACATTTAACAGATACCTTCTGTTACCCACAATCAGAAAGATAAATAATGTAATATAGTGCAGTTATTGGTTTTCAAAGATGCCAGTGTCCATCTTCTCTGATTCAATACTTAATTTGGCTAATAAATTGTGAAACTAAAACTTGCAATATAGAGGTATAAATTTGTTCCACTTAATTATGAAGCATTACAATGGGTAATGTTCTAAACATTGATGTTATAATACAATAACTGATATTACAATTTATAAACATTTATACTTACCTTCAAAAACTGCTAGCAACATGTCAGGATTAGTCTTTACATCTTGAACTGCTTGCCATGGCATTACAAATGATTCTGTGTTAACAATTCTTGAAGGATTATCATTAGATGGATCATAGAATTTTGAAGGGAGAATGTTGAATTCAATAAGATGTATGTAGGCCAACCATGCCAAACATCGATCACTTGTTTTAAGGTATTCAGCTACTATTCCATCATTAGCTGATTTCAATGCATTCTAGGTAAAATTTAAAATTTTTTCATAAAAAAATTATTTAGAGATGTCAATAACAGATTAACATAATTTTAACATAAACTATGCTAAAGTTTATGAAATAATAAAATGATCACATTTATTTGTACATTTTAAGTGTCATGATACTGAAAATCTAGTAAGATAAAAGAGCAAAAAGAAAACAAATTTTTAAAACCACACCCATATGTATTATTTTCGTCAGAATGATTTTTTTCCCTTATGGTTTGAATCTTGAAGTTTATCTGCAGGTACTTAAAATATTTTCACTGAAACTTATAAAAACTCTAAAGAAGATATTATACCCATCAGGCAAATGAGGAAATAAAGTCATAAACTTACCCAATGTCACTTGACTTACTAGTAAGTGGAAAAACAAGGATTCAAATCCAAATCCTGTGCTTTCAACCATTAAATAATGCTATGGATAATGCAGACCTTTTAAACTTTTCCTACAAAATGCAGTTAAATGCTGTAACAAATGCTTACCTGTAAAATTGCCAGTGCACTTTGGTATCTTCCAGTAAATATATGCAGCTGAACTCTAAACAAAAGAGCCTCTAAAAGCCGAAAGGACAAAGTATCGGATGTTTCCCGCTTGGCTGCTCCCATCAGAAACTCCAACATTCTCTCACATACGTAATCCTTTTCTTCAAAGGTGCTTTCTAGGTGCAGAAACTGCCCAAAGGGGCTTTATATTATTAATCTTGCCTTATAGAAATAAACCAAAACTATAGACTTTTCATATTTCCTAGGAAACCATCTCTTAGCAAATCTGCAACTTCTGCAAAAAGGGTAAGTGTAAAAATGTATAAATCCATCTTCCAGTACTGACACCTAGACTCAGACTCCCTCTTTTATCATATATCAGAAAGCGGAATCAGATGAAAACTAAAACAATACAGATGTACTCTCAGAGTCATTACTAAAGCAATTTCATTTCTTTTTTCCCTGATTTAAAGGATAAATCGCAGCAAGATTATTCAACACATTTATTATCACATATAATTTGTGTTGCTTCCTGTATAAAAGTTTTGAGAATAGATTTATATTAGAAATGTGCTGGGTGCAGTGGCTCACCCCTGTAATTCCAGCACTTAGGGAGGCTGAGGTGGGTAGATCACATGAGTCTGAAAGCAGCTTGGCCAACATGGTGAAAACCCGTCTGTACTAAAAATACAAAACTTAGCCAAGCGTGGTGGTGCATGCCTACAGCACCAGTTACTCAGGAGGCTGAGGCAGGAGAACTGCTTCAACCTGAGAGACGGAGGTTGCAGTGAGCCAAGATCATGCCATTGCACTCCAGCCTGGGTGACAGAGGGAGACTCCATCTCAAAAAAGATTAAAAAAAAAAAATTACATCTTTTGAATATTCCACACCCTATAAAATCTTGTGGTGATCAATGGCATTCACTTTGGTACTATGTTCTAGGTTACTAAAAAAAAAGAAAAGAAAAATTAAGCATCCTTTACTATCCAAATCTGTTCAGTACCTAAGTTCAGAGAGTAAGAAACAGAGTAGCAAGCTTATTAAGGGGTATCGCGTTATCCTAATCTATTTGGTTCACAACTTCAGTTGATAAGTAAATGATGAATCTGACAGCAAAAGATTTATTTAAAAATTTATCTGAAACTAATGGCTCCCAAGTTCAGGTGATAAAAGTTCAGATGAATACTTACTTTATTTCAAAAGTGGATCAATTATAATTTTAAGTCTGGGTAAAAAACATCCCATTCTTGGCTGGATATAGTGGCTCACATCTACAGTCCCACGACTTTGGGAAGCCCAGGCAGGAGAATTGCTTAAGCTCAAGAGTTCAAGACCAACCTGGGAAGCACAGCAAGAGCCCACCTCTACAAAAAGTTTAAAAACTAGCCAGGCATGGTAGCACACCCATGTGGCTCCAGCTACTCAGGAGGCTGAGGTAGGAGGATCACTTGGGTTTAGGAAGTCAAAGCTGCAGTAAGCCATGATTGCACCACTGCACTCCAGCCTGGGTGACATAGTGAGACCCTGTCTCAAAAAATGACAACCAAAAAACCATCCCATTCTCTTGGAAGAAAGAGGAAGAGGCCATTTTTTCTCAATCAAATGTTTTAGCTTGGCAAGGTTTGATATTAGTGTTAATTACAGGTTGGGATTATTTCCATAAGCAAGGGAAAGAAATAATAAAAAGACAAAACTATTTCCTGGCATTCATTATAATCTTACAGAGGCAATTTAAGAAAAATTTAAAAGAAACATTTTTTTTAGGTGTCTTACAAAAGCTACACTTAACTGTGCCCAAACTAAAACTGTGTAAGAATAGGTAAGTGTGACATTTTTAATAAGTTTACATTTTTTCTTTACCAGTGAAGTTAATAACAACAACAACAAAAATCACCTTTTCGCTAAATATTTTCTTCTTGCTTAGTGTATATCTTGATCCAGAAGAAGTGGCTTTGAGGTTAATAGAAACTGAAAGTAAGGTTACTATATCTATATTCAGATAAGGCATATGCTCCATTAAGCTACATATTTAAGATGATCCAAAGGATTATACATACACACAGACACTCACACACATTATCTTTTCTACTCACAGTCCAAAAGCTTTGATAATCTGGAGCATATTCAACGGCTGTTTCACACATTTCCTGCACCTCATCCTTGGTTCCTCTTTTTGAGAACAATCTGAGGTAATGGCACCAAATTTCTGGATTGTCTTTGTTATTTTCCAATGCTCGTGCCAGAACATTTAAAGCAGAATCCAAGGATTCTGAGCACTCCCTGTATATATAAAAGAAAAGGCAGGAGTGCTTTTTAGAACCTGCTTGAAAATTTAAATAGAGCTAATTCAATGATTCGATTTAAAAATTCCACTTTCTATTGGAATTTACCAAGAAGACAGGGTCACTTATGGAAAAGGGTACTAGATTAAGATTTTAAATTCTGTGCCTAAAAAAGTTTCTGATTTTCCACAGACCCAACAATTTTTTTAAGTCAATGTTCAGTAAGCATTTACCACAGATAAAAGTACAGTGTTATAAAACCACTAAGATTATCAACTTCAAATATGCTTTATGTCCATATTCAGCAATACCTTTTATGATTTACACTGCTCAGGAATGGGAAAAGTTAAACAACTCTCTCAAGGCCAGCTACTGCAAGTACAAAATATCAAAGCTTTCAATATAATAGTTCTTTTCACCGGTCAAGGGCTTGCTATCTCTTGGAGAAGATAATTCTTTCTCATGATCCTATTCATAAAATAATGTACGGTTCTTTTGGCCTTCACTCACTAAATGAGTCAGAAAAGAAAACACTGTAACTTATCCCATTAACATGGAAATGACACAGGAAAGTTAAATAAGCACCGCATCCAGGCATGCGTAGTTTATTAGCACTCTGCAGCATGGCCTTATTTAAAAGCTTTTAAGATAGTCAAATATGTTCTAGAAATGTGGTAAAAAAAAAAAAAAAAAAAACCCTTGAATTATTATAACTATAAAGTTAAAATTATGGGAAGATTATTCTTGGCTAATTCCTACTATCAAGAAGTTAGAAGATGCCATTTGCAATAGGAACTATTGGTTGTATAAGATATTACTATTTACCTTACTTAAATACATGTAATTTAATACAACACAGACAAAAAGAAAATGCACAATTTGGAGGTTCTCAGATAAGCTTTAAATATCCATTAGAAATCAACAAAATTTAACCTGTTCCGCCATTATTTTGCCATAGGTTTATTAACAGACTATGACTACTACGATTTAAAAAAAAAAAACAATGATCAATCATTCCACCACTTAGAATTTACTGTTTTAACTAATCCTACTTTGAAATAAAGGCATACTGGAGTAAAAAACTTTAGTATAATTTATTACCCATACACTGACCCATGCACACAAACTCAAGATCTAATCTTAAACTTGTCTAATAGCTTTTAAACAATAAAATGCTTTTGGCTTTGTCAAAAAAAAACAAAGACTCCATTGATACTAGGAAAGAAACCTGACTGATTACCATAGGTGAAAAAAACCTCAAACATAAAAATATAAATGTGCAACTGTTTATACAAAGATTTGAAGCTGACCTACCCCTCATTTTGATTCAAGTACTTGTACGCAAGCTTGAGCCAAAGTTGTACATGAGAAGGATTTTCAAGCACACTTGCTTCTAAATTAGCAATGTCATCAGTCTCATTTGTAAAGTATCTAACATCATCTGGAGTGACAACTGTATCAAGAGCTGGAACATTTATTTGGTTCTCTGGCTGGAAAGCTATTAAAAAAAAAGTTTCATTAGCTTCATATTTTCTTTAGTCTACAGACACAAGAAAAAAAAAAAAAAACAATTGGTCTCATCTTTAAAATAACTTAAACACCTAAAGAGTCTAATGGCATACATTAGCTTATAGCTTTACGGTAGAGCTATCACATAATTTATCATTCAAACCAGGACCCCTTTGAGTGGAAAGAGGTGCCATTAAAAATTACACCAGAACAAAAGGAGTAATTAGGACTCTGCTATTTTAAGGCTAACTGACATTACCTTTTCAGTCCACTTATCTGTAACTATGATTCAATTGCTTTTTCATTATCAAATGAATTCACACTTGTTAAACTGCAAATTATAATTAAGAAATTAAATGTAATTTATAAAGATATCTAAACTAGAACAAAAGTGTTACATTAATGCAAATAAGCACATAATAGTATACATCTCTTGGACACTTGCTAATCACAAATAATGCAAACTTGAAATTAGAAAGCAAAATGTGCCTAATATACAGGTACTCATTCATACATTATTTTGTTCATCAGTTCAGTCATCATTTGTTCATTCTCATTTTATGAGCCTTCTGCATGTCAGAAAACATATTCAAAGATGAAGTAAAATAGAACACCTGCCCTTAAGGAGAACCACAGGCAAGGCAGTGGTTCTCAAATGACAGCTGCTCTCCCTGCCAACTTATGTATGTTTGGAAATATCTGAAGCAGTCATAATTATTTACTAAGCAGTGCTCCCTGCATTTACTGGAGAGGAGCCATGAACACAAATATCCTGCAATTTTGGAAGCAATCCTGCATAGTGAATAACTGTATTGCCTAAAACACCAATAGCATAGTTAAAAAAAAAAAATTTTAACTAGGCAAGCTGATTCACCAAAGCATTGGCAGATAAAGATGGAACATCACAATTAATTCTGGATGTTAAATTGCATAACTTCTTGCTTCTTACCATACTTAATTGGTCCTGTAGACTGTTCTTCATCACTACTGAAACTATTCTCTGAAACAGGTTTTCTCCAAAACTTTGGCTTCCACTTCCTTTTATCTTTGTAGGTTGTAAATGGAGGAGCTAAAGTAGACAGAAGATTGGTAATTGATATAACTAGGTTTTTTTTCTTTTTAACATTTTGAAGGATACCCAACAATATTTGAAAAGAACTACATTTACTCCAACTTAGAAATAATAATTTTTTTTTTTGAGATGGAGTCTCACTCTGTCACCCAGGCTGGAGTGCAGTGGCGTTATCTCAGCTCACTGAAACCTCTACCTGTCAGGTTCAAGTGATTCTCCTGCCTCAGCCTCCCAAGTAGCTGAGACTGCAGGCACATGCCACCACCCCTGGCTAATTTTTGTATTTCTAGTACAGATGGAGTTTTGCCATGTTGGCCAGGCTGCTCTTGAACTCCCAATCTCAGGTGATTCGCCCTCCTTGGCCTCCCAAAATGCTGGGATTACAGGTGTGAGCCATCACGCCCAGCCTGAAATGATATGTATTTTATATTAAGAACATAATACCAAAAAAATTTCTGTCATACAGAAACTAAAAAAGTCCTTTTCAGAAAGAGATACAATACAGACACACACACTTATATATATATATATATATATATATATATATATATATATATACACACATAAACACACACACACATATATATATATACTTACTATGACCTTTACTTTCATTGATATTGCTAACAAGGAGAACAGCCATCTGGTCCATTGACATTCGATCTTTATTTACTCCAAAAAGTTTCTCAACATATTTTTCTGAAATAAGAGCAATGCAATCTTCATGACAAACATCAATTACAGAGACTAGGATAATTAAAATGTATGACATGAACTAATTTAAGAATTAAAGATAAGCATATGGTACTAGTCAATAACACCTATGGCCTTTGAGAGGGCAAAGCCTGTATTATCTTAACTACTATGGCAAATCTACCACATCATATACCTGATTCAGGCAAAAAAAAAAAAAAAAAAAAAAAGTAGTTCCTGAAATGAACTAAATAATTAAGTTGAAGTCCCAAATTGGGAAAAATAAAATAGATTCAGTGACATTACAATCACTCTGGTCTGTGACAACATCAAATTTAGTAATTATTATTTCCTTTACTTCCAAAAGATTTGTACCTTACAGTTTATTACTTGGCACCAAATCTGAGAAAAAGCTTAATAATATTTGCTCACAATGTGTGACAGTAATCTCTGCTTTCTACAATGTCAAAGTGTATAAAGGCTTATTTCATTATAGAATTAGAAACAACAGCCTTCATAATTTCCTCTATCTTTAAAAACAGTAAGTAAAAAGAGTCCTATGTTAAAATCAATAATAAAGTTTCTATAAAAATAGCTTAATATTTTCTTTTAAATAAATGGAACTAAATACTTAAATGAGCTCTGTCCAAAGAACTTTCTGTAATGTTGGAAATGTCTTAAATCTGTGCTGTCCTATTGGGAAGCACTTGCCACATGTGGCCCTTGGGTACTTGAAATGTGGCTAGTATAACAGGAAGTAAATTTTTACCTTAATTTTTATGTATTTAGTGGCTATTACACTGGACACAGCAAATCTAGATAAAGTATCACAGGTAAATGTACTGAATTATAGTGAGTATTTTACAATGTCAACAACTAAATATAAAATTTTTAAGTTGCCTAAATTTAATTTTCATTTGGGAGAGAGTAAGAAGTCTTTAAAAACCTGCTGACGCAGTAACTTCGTCATCAGTACTTGTCTCTGAACAACCAATCAAAGACAGATTATATGACAGAATGTCCTGGAATAACTGTTTTCGGCTAAGCGTATAGTCTTGTATATGCTGCCTAAAATTAAAAAAAAAACACACACACAGAAAAGATAATCATGTATGTATCAAAATTAAGCAACTAAGACCATTTTTCAAATAACAGAATGTTTACAAAAACTACTCACCACTGACAATCATCATCATTACATGTTCCTGTTAAATCAAAACGGCAAAAACACTGATCTGGTTCAATCATGTTACTGTATGATACTGAGCTCAGGGGAAGTTTTTCCTTGGTTCGATAATATGGACTAAATCTAAGGAGAAGAGAGTAAACAGGCATATTATGCCCCGTAAACATTCCTCAGAAAACTAAGAAAATACTAGTTTTTCTTTCTCAAGTTAAAATTTCCATACTTTATTTATGAGCTTACTATTTAGCTAATTAAATTAATGCCAAAATTAATTCAAGAAAACAGCCAGGATGTCGTGATAGAAACATGCCATTTTTTAAACCAAGAACACAAAATAGTTGAAATAGAAAAAACCTTGTATTCTAAAAGTCGTTTCTCACCACATGATAAAATGCTATATAATAATGGTAGTTCTTACACACATTACCAGCCAAGACAAGAAAACTGGGAAAAAGTTTATACTACCTGGAACGTGCTTTACAATTTTAAGATAAAATTATACAACCCTTTTAACATTCTGACAACTTCTAGAAGTCTAAAAACTTTGGAGGACCCACAAAGTCAATAATTTGAAAATGTCTAAATTAATTTTATGAAGGCTAGCCAGTGCACTTTAGACTGAATCATAGTAAAATTATAAATCAAAAATTAAAAAAACCTCTGAAACTCCCAACTATTTTTCCTAAAATCCCTAATGAACAGAAATCCAAAATTCTCCACATATCTACCAATAGCCAGAAACTGGAATTTGATAAGAATTGACGGATTCAAGAGTGTGATTTGATGGGAGGCGGAGGTTGCAGTGAGCCGAGACTGTAGTCTAGCCTGGCTACAGAGCAAGACTCCATCGCAAAAAACAAACAAACAAAAAAAAAACATAGAGTGTGGTTTGAGTCCAACAGCAGAACACTTAATTTTTATGTTCCTTAAAAAGATACGTCCGGTTATCAGTAACAACGATTCAACTGCTTTTTCATTATCATCAAATATCCAAGGTAAAACGTTAAAAACCAAAGAGAAAATCCTGAAATTTAAGCTTACTGAATTTTTCTTTTATATTTTATACCTGTAGGACTTAAAAACTAGAAGAGGACTATGGTAGGGTCTAAAAGGACATGGCTTCACTTCCATTGCTTTACTCTGTGCTGTGACAAAATCCACATCTACAGAAATCTCCTGCAAAAGAAAATAATTCTGTAAGGCAAATAAGGCTGGGGTGAATTCCAGATTTTATAGAAAATACAAAATGTTCCATTACCTGACCATGCAAAACCTCTGTAATGCCTGTGGTCGTTTTTAAAATCAGTTGTTTTAGGCTATCAGCTTTTGAATATAATTTTTGCAATTCACCAATTTTTAACCCTAGAAAAAGTTCTGGTTTTTCTACTGTATTTTTATTAAGTTTATTTATGCATTCCTTGTTACTGGTATCAGTGTGCTTAAGGTTAGGTTTAGTAAAATAATTGGATTCTAAAAACGATCTTCTTCGCTCTCTATTTGAACCAGACAAAATTTCATCATCAGCATCATTTTCTTCAGTGTCCAGGGTTAATTTATCTTGTGTCAGATCATGAAGTGAAGGTTGAGGTAAAGAAAATTCAGGTTCCTCTTCAACAACTGGAGAGATATTTTGTTGTTCCTTTGCTTTAAGGGCCCGGGCTTCTTTTAATTTTTGAATTTTCAGGGCATATTCATATTCCAGCTTTTGTAACCGTCTTTTCTCCATAGCAATTAGTTCTGCTGAATGCTTTCTTGGACTTGATACTGGAGAACTGTCCAGTCTCATCATTTTGTTTGGCTAAGGGAGAAAAATGATAAAAATATTTTATATCACTGTGATTTTATAAATAACTTTTGGTAAAATAATTGTGCTATCCCCACCATACAATGCCAACATTATAAAACTAAATCAATATAGAGAATAAAATAGAGTTGAATATAAATAAGTAGTCAACAGTTTTGCTAGCTAATCTATGACTCATGAAAAAAACAAAGTCAAGACAAAATAAAAAAGCAGGCATCCGGCCAGGCGCGGTGGCTCAAGCCTGTAATCCCAGCACTTTGGGAGGCCGAGGCAGGTGGATCACAAGGTCAAAAGATCGAGACCATCCTGGTCAACATGGTGAAACTCCGTCTCTACTAAAAATACAAAAAATTAGCTGGGCATGGTGGTGCGTGCCTGTAATCCCAGCTACTCAGGAGGCTGAGGCAGGAGAATTGCCTGAACCCAGGAGGCGGAGGTTGT
>NW_016107744.1:567213-578902 GCF_001604975.1 Cebus imitator
AAAAAAAAAAAAAAAAAAAAAAAAAAAGCAGGCATCCAAAAATGTGGATGCCATTTAAAAACAAAGCTTTAATCTTAATCTGTTGGAATTTATGGTAAAGAGTTACTTGACATATACACCTTACCCTCAAAATTATCATAAAAACTTTCTGCTTTCCAAAAGTAAAACATTTCTATAAAAACCTCACCCCAAGGCGATCTTGTTCCAGCTTACGTTTTCCTATTTCTTTACTAGCCACCGCCTTTGCCCGAGCAAGCTCTTCTCCATATTTTAGAGTCAAAGCTTTCTTAATTGTAACACGCTGTTGAACTCTGTGAATCTGAAAATAAAGAATAATCCTGAAAATGTAAATGAAAACCTTAAAGCAGGAAATTTCTTCTTCTCAAACACTGCAGCTTCAGAGCATTCAACTGAAAATAAAAATATTCCAATATTATTTCTCAATGAGAACTATAGGTTACACATATTTTGCCAGCTTTAGTATATGGGGGTTTGTCTTACAAAAAATTCAGCCTATAAAAATGTGTAGTGAATGGGAGACTACAATATTTTAATTTAAAATAATTACTTGTTCCTGAAGCTTCTTCAAAAACATTCTGTTAACATTCAGAATTTTTTCAGTTGCTTGAAGCTGTTCTGTAAGTTTTGTAATCTTTGCTTCAGCATTTCTAACAGATTCTTTCTTCTTAGCTTCTTGCTGCACTAGATTCTTTAAAACAGATTCATCTTTCATCAAGAGAATCCTAAATGAGAAATAACAAAATTCTTAATGTTTCCCTACAAGGGCAGACTGACACTGTCAGAATAAAAAATTTTTCAAAATATTAGCACAATTTTTAAAACTGCATCTATGATGAGACACAGATAAGAATTTAAAGGGATAAATATTTTTTATATTAATCACACAGCTTTTTAAATTGATACTGCTATACTGATAACAGTAACTATGTGTCTGATATTTTCAAAAAATATTTAAGCTTGAGGTAATGTGAATTACTATTGAAAACTTACAGTAAATATTCATGTTGAGCCAGGCGCAATGGGAGCCCATCTCCCCAGTTCAAGCGATTCTCCTGCCTCAACCTACCAAGTAGTTAGGATTACAGGCATGCATCACCATGCCCAGCTAATTTTTTTTTGTATTTTTAGTAGGGATGGGGTTTCACCAGTTGGCCAGGCTGGTATCGAACTCCTGATCTCAAGGGATCCACCCGCCTCGGCCTCCCAAAGTGCTGTGATTACAGGAGTGAGCCACCAAGTCTGGCTGGTGTTTTTATTTAAACATTAATTTCATTACTTTATGTATGCCATTCAACAAAATGACAAAAACTCGACAGTTCGTGAAAGTTAAAGTAAGAAAATATATAATCCTATAGTATGCTTATTAATGACATACACCACAAATATATATTTCTCTACCACAGGAACAATTAGATATGTGAAGATAACAAGACTCACCTATGTTTTTTCAGTTTTGCTTCTGCATCTGTAACCTGCTTAGTAACCATTGCTATCCTACCAATACCATCAATTTCCACATCAGAGTTTGCTGGGGATGATGAACTTGTCTTCAGCTGATCTGATTTAATCAAACGCTGTTTCTCACGACTAAAATAATCAAAAAGGATATACGTATTACACCCAAGAATAAACTTAAACTATTTTTAAAGTATATTCAATTTCATGAAGTAACAATATTAAGCACACCAACTAATAATAAAGATAATGACCAACGTGCATGAGCCAAGTTAGCATTCAAAGTTGATAGTGGAGTTCTTCTCTTTGAGTGTTTTCATCTTTTTTCTGAGCTGGTTATGTCTCAGCACATCACTCTACTCAAGTCTATATATGACCATCCAGCTCCCTCTTCTGTGTGAGTTATAAAACATTAACTCTGTATCTTGGATAAAACTCACTTACCAGTGCCAATAAACTCTATTAGAGAAGTTTTGAACACATCACATACCTTTACTGTTACTTAAATAAAATTACACTTACTTGGCAATCTCTTCCTTTAACAATCTGTATTCAAACTTCTTTTCTTCAGGCAAAGCCTCGGGTGTTCGCAAAGGATCATTTTCTTTTTCAGATTTTGGAGGTACTTTTGGTTTTGAAGCTTGCTAAAAAAATACATTTGATGTCAATTAGATCATCAGCTTTCAAAAATTCCATACTAAGATATATATTTTACATTGCAACCCAGTGTATACTGAATTTATTTAGAAATACCTGAATGTCAACATTTTCTATTTTTTTCTAAAACAACGCTGATTGATAACTATTAAATTGTATACACCACCAAGGAGTTAAATCACAGCTAAACAAGTATTATAATAGAGAAAAAAGGATAAAAGTTGTACTTATTATATATTTTAATAAAAATTGTTTTCTGGTAACATAACACAATTCTAAAACAACAGTCTCCTCACTACACAGAACAATTATCCAACCGATATTACTATTTTGAAAAAGGGAATACTTAATAGGAAACAAATAATGGCAACTTTTAATAGTAAAATCAATCTACATTGACACATGCTTCATTATATATAAAGTCCTAATAGCACAAACACTTAAAATATTTCCACAAATCAATGTTATTAAACATCTATAACTCTACCGTTTAATTTTTCAGAAAAAAACTTTAATGACTCAACAGGTCATCTTTCTTTCCACCGTTAATTACTTTACTTACCTCAGCAGTTCGTCTTGCTTCTTTAATCATGGACTCTAATCCACCAAAAACGCTATTTGTCGACTTGGAAGCCTCTCCATCAGATTCACTATCATCTGAATCATTTAGTGTTACAACTACTGATTTATGCTTTGGAAGCTGCAAAGACAATACATTTATTACTCGTGATAACAAAAGGATGTCATTTAACCTCTTTGCATTTCAATCCACAAAAATAATGGGCTCCAAGTAGACAGTCTATGGCTCCTTCTAGTTGCATTACATAATTCACTGTGTCCATCAATACTGGTTATATGCCAGAGACATAATATGTTGTCTATTCTTTAAGTCTTCCTATGCCATAATTACTCTCCTCATTAAAATTTTGTTTTCTCTAACTTTCTATACAAAGAACCATAATACAATTTCAATTAACTTTTAAAACTAAAGAAAAATTATTTTGTTAATTTTATGTAATAATTATCAAATTTCTGTACTTTATGAATACATATAGAGAGTAAATTGCCAAAGCTGGCTTACCTAATAGAGGCAAGATTTCAACTTGGCTTTGTTCTGTTTATTTTACTTTGAGGTCATTAGAAAACAAGATAGAAAGAAACTATCATTTCAACCGCCTTAATAAACATCATAAATAATTTCTTCCAACATAGTGTAGTCATTGATTGGAAAACATACACAAAGTATACAAAGAGATGGGAGAAATAAAAACATAGAATTTGTTAAAATTCTCCCTCCAAACAAAGATAGAAAATCTGAATGAGCCAATTTCTATAGGAAAAAATGTTGAAAAGTACATCACTCTAATGAAGACAATACCTCCTCCAACACATTGTCACCAAATTCTACCAGTTTTCAAGTGAAGGTGTTGCTCTCATTTTATCATTAATACATTAAAAAAATAAATTTTTTGCATTTATATGTGAATATATGTGTGTATATAAATAAACCAAGGCATAGGAAACAGGACAACAAAACTTTATAGAAATTTCTCACAACTGTTTGAATAAAAGTAGCATTAAATTTTTGTTTTTACCGAGATCACAGTTCGTGGAAGACGAGGTCCTCTGTGAAACTTTGGATTCTGTATCCTAGGCTGAGACACTGTGTTAATACTGACTATTGATAGATTGCTTCTTGGCACAGGATGTGAATTGTTCAGAACTGGAGGTGAAGGTGGGTCACTATTACTGGATGTTTCCTATATAAGGAAGAGACACATATGAAACATTCCTAATAAAAATAAATTTCTGCCACCTTTAAAAATATTGAGAACGTTAGAATTATCCCTACTTTGCTGAAAAGCCCAATGAATCCCAAGTAACCAGAAAAAAGTAGGACTACCCTAAGCTAAGCTCAAGAGCACCACCTAGAGGTTCAGATACCTAAATTACCTCTGGCTTAAAAGCTCTTTTATTTGCTAGAGATTTAAGTAGCTCTTCTCGAAGCAGCATTTCTTCCTCCTCTTCCTCGTCTGCAAAAGGTGGTTTCGGAGGCTGTTCTGGATCTTCAGGTGGAAGAGGTGGTAATGGTGGTAGAGGAGGTAGAGGTTCAAGAGAAACACACAAGCCTTCCACATAAGGCTGGCTCAAGGGTGGCAGAGACTATATTTTTTAAAAAAGAAGTAATTGCAACACAAATTTTATCAACTCAAATGTTTATCTCTGCGGCAATATTAAACAAAAAAATAAACATTATGATTTTAGCTGTAAGTAATCTATGTTAACCTCAAAACAAACCCAGAAATCAATAACCAACCACAAAGTGTTAATTTTGCAATTAAAAAAATCAACAATATTTGAAACATTTATTAACTTCAAGGAAAATTACAGAAAATTCTGTTTCCATTCTTATATCCATTTAGCATTCTAGAAGATATAGATATCAAACTACACAGGGTCTTTCCTTCTAGATGATTACCTGAAAGCAAGCAGAGATACTGAAACCCAAGACATAATATTTCAGTAAAAAATAAAAAGTAGAAATCAAGGGATTCTGTGAATAACAGTTCAGAGCACCAGAGATACCTAATAAAGTATCAAAAAGAATCACCACTACTCTCTTAAACGGTTTTTTAGAGAGTATCTGTAAAGGAAACTAATTTTACACAAATCCCTGAATTTGGGTATATGTTTGCATCAAAGATCTTCCAGTATTTCTCTCCGAATTTAGTTCATTTATTCATTTCCCGAAAGAAAATATTACAACAAAGAAAATGTTTTTTCTCTCACCATTGGCTCTAACATTCGCCTCACCATATATGTTCTAGAAAGACACTAGACATCTTTCCTGAAATGGAAAGATTCCCTCTTACACTTACTAAAAGATACTCAATTTGATCTCTAGGCCCTCTCAATCTAAAAATAACTTCAAAATTTTTAATGTCTGATCCCCTACTTCCGTTTCCTTTTGTTGTTTTTGTGTCTTTGTTTTGTTTTTAGTGGGAGGATTGGTACTTCTTTTAAGAAGACAGGGAAAAATAACTTCATAGGCAATGCTTTTCTTTTGCTGGATTGTCAAGTTAAAAATAACCATTTTTATGAAAAGAGGAGAAAGGAGAGTATTAATTTTTAGAAGCACCCTAACACATGTAAATCCCAATTCCTTAAAAAAGAGATAGTCCAAAACAGTGGATAACGTATGTTTTCGAATAAATTTTCTAGATAGCTACCAGTTGAGAGCAAAGAGAAGAAGGAAACATGATAGGTACTGAAAAGTCAGCATGAAATTAAAAACTGGCTATGAAAAAATCTATCAAATGGATAGCTTGCTGGTGTAATCACCTGTTTATTCCACATATTTTACTGCTATTAATTCTGATACGCAATTCTGATATTTTAAGCCCTCTTCAAATCTAACCATTCATTTGTTTCTAAAAGCAAATTAGAAAAGATCAGACAAAATGATTTTCTTAGAAATCAACTATGACTTACAGAAACCTGAGGTGGTGGAGGCAAAGAAAGAGATGTTGCTGGAGAAAAATATCCCAATGAACATTCAGAGAAAAATGATGATTGCACTGGTGAAGGAGCTATAAAAAAAATTTTTGTTAAGAGTTTAGTAACAGAAATACGCCATCGGGAATATATTAAATTTATGTTATGTTTAAAGAAATACATCTAGGTGGAGTGCAAATTAGACCTTATCAACCTCTGATAAAATCTTTAACCCTCCTCAGTCCATCTCCAGCCATTTAAATTGTCCTATCATCATAAAGTCAGCCATTCACTTTAAACAATCAGTCCCTCAAAACTCTCACTTTGTTCCACTTTTAACCTAATGAAGATATCAGGGAAGAGAGCAGGAAAGCTAAAAGCATACTTTAAAAAACAAAAACAAAAACACAAGCATACTTTTTAAGAAATAATGAAACAAAAAATTCTCATGAATCCTGCCAAAATGCCTTAGCCAAAGGAAAACAATGATGTGGTGACTTCATTATTCCTTTCTTGTAGTACAAAAGAAAGTTGAGGAAATGGACTATATAAGCTGTGTAGAAAGCAAATAAAACTAGAAGTAAGAATTAGTGTATTTAATAAGGTGCACATTTTTTCACATTTTAATTTAAAATAATTAAAATTGACGCATCTCAGCATTTTTCTTCCTTGGTGGCAGATAAAAATAACTGTGTATATTATCTTCAATGACTTGTTAGCCTCACTGAAACACAGCAGTTTCAAAGACTACTCTTACTGCCCTATCCACTAACTATATAATGTTAGAAAAAATTTAACATTTCTTCTTTATCCCAGGTCTCACAAGTAAATACAGCTATTACTCACATGCCTTATATGGAGTTGACTTGAGGCCCAAATGAGATCATCTGAATATACACTAATCTTTGGAACATTTTACACGGCACTGTGGATGTGGCTGCTGTGTCACATTTGTGTCATTAGGTGGCAGAGAGAAGATGCTATGTTTTTTCAGTGTTCTGCCCCATGAACGTTTGAATGTTTAATAGTCTGACACTTGATAGGGCTCTTATTTTGTGGACTTGGCATGTTTTCCCTTCCTACTTACTGGGAGAGAAGGTGGACCTAGTGAGTGCAGTGGTCTCTGAGGTAAGTCCTCCAGGCCACATTGTCCTCATCCAGATTTATCCAGTCCTGATTCACTGCCAGGGGCCAGGAGAAGCTTCTCAGAACTTTTTCTAACCTTTGTGTTGGGCTGGCCAATAGAGGGGTAGAGGGTGCCCTCAGCAAGAGCAGCCTTCATTCATGAGGTTTAGAAACTAGTGGTAGGAAAGACCGAAGACCATTATGTGCTGATTCATGCTACCTACCATGTGAGGACCAACCAGGAGGACAAAGGACTAGGGAACTGTTTGCTGGTGTTTGATTCAGTTAATAGTATTAACAGTAGACACTTTTATTGTGCTCCTGATTCGGTGTCAAGATTTCTTGTTATTTATTTATTTTTGAGACGGCATCTAGCTCAGTGTCCAGGCTAGAGTGGAGTGGCATGATCTCAGCTCAATGCATCCTCCACCTTCCAGGTTCAAGTGATTCTCCTGCCTCAGGCGCTCGAGTAGATGGGACTACAGGAGCAAGCCAACATTCCTGGCTAATTTTTGTATTTTTAGTAGAGATGGGGTTTCACCATGTTGCCCAGGCTGGTTTCAAACTGTTGACTTCAGGTGATCATCCCGCCTCGGCCTCCCAAAGTTTTGGGATTACAGGTGTGAGCCACCACGTCCAGCCATTCTTGTTTTTAACACAGGAAAGAAGTTGACACAACCTGTAATTGTCTTACAGTGTGAGCACTGACCAGAATGACCAGGTGGACGGGCTCCAGCCCAGATCAAGATGCAGAGACCAGAATGTAGGTCTAGCCCTGTGCCAGGTGGCTGGTTGGAACAGATGTGCAGATACAGGACCACCAGTGGTGCTCAGGGTGTTTGCAGCCTCAGAGCCTGGCTTTCCACAAGTCCACCCGCCCCCAAGGCCATGCAGCTGCAGTTCCTGCTTGGCTTTCACTACAGGGATGGACAGGCTGGCATTGGGACAATCACTGCCTCTGGTCCTGGCCTCTGCCTTGGTGGCACTGTGTGCTCCTGCTAGCCAGGGGCAGCTACTGGGACCACTCCATCATTTTAGTATTCTAATTTTTAAGTTGTTCTGCTATTGTGGCATCCTGGTGAAAAAAAAAATCTTTTGGCAATTTTTAAACTGCCTGACACCTAAGATGCTAAACTGGTTCTTCACTGTATTTGAATTATCTTGTTTTTGTTCTTTTGTTCCCCTCTAAGGGAAAAACTCTATATGGAAAACATTTTTTTTTTAAAATATAGGATAAAGTGAATTAAAAGATTTGTTTAATGCACATTTCTTCAAGTATAATATGTCTGTGTTGGCAAAATTTGAGAATAAAATGGAAAAAAAATATGTATCTACAGTTAATGTGGCAAAAAATTAAAATTTGACAAAGCTGCGTACAGAACATGTTCTCTGTATAATGCTTTACAAGATCATTTAAAAAGCACAGATCATAAAGTTATTTTATAGAAATAGAATGTTAATAATATTGTCAATACTTGGGAATTACAATGAATCATCTCCAAGAATCTGAAAATAAGAAAATTAAAGATTGACCAAAGCAAATTAAATTATGATCTCAAAACATAATGTAAGACTATCAAACACCAGCTTAAAACAACCTGAAAAATGAGCATTTTGATAAACGCTAGCCAAATAACACATATTTCATTTAGTCTCTAGTCTAGATACACCAAAGTAGGATTCTAGTCTTGATTTGGTCTCACCATGTGACTACAGGGAGAAATACACTGATTATGTGTTCTTCCAAATTCTCCAGTTCCTGGAATGCCAACTGCATTCCATTTTCGCCTCAGTATTACGTTTTAAATTATTTGTGAAGGAATAGGTCTTTCACAGCCAATCACCCCTGAACATCAACAAAATCAAGTCTTTAGCCCTCAAAGTTAAGTCAGATTCTAGAGTATGCAACCTAAAGCAGAGTACACCTCTGACCAGTTCTAATCAGTCTTTCATGAGATGCCACTAGTATCACTTTCTATCTCAAAATTCCTAACAAATTATCACACTAGAAAGAGACCAGACGCCAAATAGCAAAAGAGGTCTTTTGTTCTTTAAAGCAGAAAGAATCTTGGAAATAAAGATCAACAGTTTGTTGTTTTTCTAAAAGTAGTGTTCTCATCTTTCCCATTCTTCACTTTTTATATTTTAAGACAGAATCTTGCTCTGTCACTCAGGCTGGAGTGCAGTGGTACTGTGTCAGCTCACTGCAACTTCCTCCTGAGTTCAAGCAATTCTCATGCCTTAGCCTCCCAAGAAGCTGGGATTTCAGGCGCACACCACCACACCCAGCTAATTTTTGTATTTTTAGTAGAGACAAGGTTTCGCCATGTTGGTCAGGCTGGTCTCCAACTCCTGGCCTCAAGTAATCTGCCCACCTCAGCATTCCAAAGTACTGGGAATACAGACGTGAACCACTGCATTTGGCCCAATCTTCACTTTCTAGAGCAAATAATTAACAGAGTTTAAACAATTATTTATCTATTTATTTAATTTACAGGCTATCTAGAAACACTCTGAAATAAAGGTTAATATTACTTACTTGAGGTTTGCTCTCTAAGCATTTACGACAACAAATAATGTCTATCATCATACAGTTCATCAGCAAATCTCACTTTCATTACACGTTTCTTTCAAGGTTTTGAGTAGTATAATGACCATTCTCTATTTAATACATGTAAATACACAAAGGTTTCAAGTTTGGGCTCATACCTGGAGAATTGGTTTCACTATCTGTATCCATAGCAACTTCTTCATAGTTATCATACTGATAAATGCCTCCTCCACTATCAGTAGGTTGCTTATCTAAGGATCGCCTCAGGTCAGGATCTGAAGACTAAGTATACAACATTATTTTTTTAGCTTCAAACCATTTTCTGTCTTAGGTCACGTATCACAAAGGAACTGACAGTTATCTTCTGGGGAACAGTATCAAAAATCATGGTGATTCAGTTAGATGTGCCTATCACATCTTTGGGAAATTCCATTTAAATGACAGCTACACTGGTTGACATTTTATAACTGTATCACCAGATAGAAAATGGAATTTCCAAAGTACTAGCTATACAGATGAAATCCCTCATTGTTAGCTGAGCCACTAAATAATTAGCTCTCCCTATATAAAATGACATCAAACTCTTACACACTTATGACTTCTGCATGATTAAGAAACTAGAGGAATACATGGAAGTTTTACGTCATCAAGAATATATATAGAATATTTCCCAAAAAATTCAAAAACATTTAAATTATAAGTAAATGATACCTGAAAACTATAAATTCTGGCTAAATGTGTTTATCAGAGACAGTTTATAATAAATTAAAAACTAACAAAACCTGTCAAGAAGGAGGTAAAGAGTAATGTGCATATAATACCATATTTATCTTTAGAAAAAGATACTATTGGCTGGGCATGGTGGCTCACGCTGTCAGAAGTTTAAGGCCAGCCTGGCCAACATGGCAAAACCACATCTGTACTAAAAATGCAAAAAAATTAGCCGGGTGAGGTGGCGGACACCTATAATCCCAGCAACTCAGGAGGCTGAGGCAGGAGTATCACTTGAACCCGGGAGATGAGCCGAGATCGTGCCACTGCACTCTAGCCTGAGAGACATGAGCAAGATTCCGTCTCAAAAAAAAANAAAAAAAAAAAAAAAAAAAAAAAAAAAAAAAAAAAAAAAAAAAAAAAAAAAAAAAAAAAAAAAGAAGAAGAAGAAAAGTTCAATAGTTCAATGTATAAATATTTATAATATTCCTTGCTTAAGCAAACCTAACTTCAATTAAATAATTTACTCTTTAACATTCCTCTACTCTTCATTCATACATTCTCAAGTGTACTCTTTTTGGGTGCAGAGGGTAAAAGAAGGGAGAGAGAAAAAGAGAGGATTACTATGTTCATATACATAGTAAATGTTCAACAAATGCTTGACCACTAAATACAAAATAGCCACATGCACTAAGGTTATTACTATATGATTTAAAATTTATTAAAATAGTCCATAATTAGTCATGACACACTTCTAAATCTACATTACTAACAATGAAAAACTAATGAAAATCTACTCTTGCACTTAAGAAATGGTCATTTTCAGAATAAGTTTTCACCCCAATTTAGTAATCCTACTTTCACCTAAATAGAAAATGATAAGCTAAAAGCAGTCTCTGTTTATCATAATTTTAGCCTTCATTTCTTCTACTTCTAATACCTACAACTACAAAAGACGCTTTCTCAATTATAACCTACCTTCCTTTTTTCCTTGAGTTATTTATATAATAAGCTCTCTTACTTGACTGAATCTATGAAATAAGACTTTAAGGACACAAGAGTAATGTTTTGATTTTATATTTTTGTATTTCTTACTTTACTTCTTGATCTCCTCTTGCCACCAACCAATTTCATGAATCGATTGTACTGTTCTTCCTGATTTGAGAGATCTCGAATTTTTCTGATTTCTTCCTCTCTTTTCCGTCTCTCTTCTTCTTCCGCTTGTTTCCGCTGATCCTCTTCTTTCTGTCTTTCCTGTTCTTTTTGCTGTTGTAGTTTCTTCCATGCCTTTGTTTGCTGTTTCCTCAATGCTTGTTTAGCTTTAAATGAAAAATACATAAACATCAGTATCTATTAGGAGATAAAAGAAAAAGAGTCTTAAAAAATATTTTTATTATTGATTCATCAATGATGATGCTCCTCTTAAGTTGTTTATACAAGATTGTCCTCCATTTTAGGGCCCTATAATTCCCCAAACTCAAAACACTGAATTAAAATCTCAAAACTATACTTATACATGAACTCAACCAAGAGAATTTAACAGGCTGGGCGTGGCGGCTCACGACTGTAAACCCAGCACTCTAGGAGGCTGAGGTGGGCAGATCACCTGAGGTCAGGAGTTAGAGACCAGCCTGGCCAACATGGTGACACCCCATTTCTTTTTTTTTTTTTTTT
>NW_016107744.1:579372-590284 GCF_001604975.1 Cebus imitator
AAATAGCAGAAATGATCACCTGTAGTGCTAACTTTTTTGGCCGAATGTGGTTTTGTGCTTGTTTTAACTTTTTGCTGCACAGTTTTCGTCTTAGTCAACTTTTCTTTGCTTTCTTTCATCACCTGCTGTTCTTTTTGTTGCCATTTTTTACTGGCTGACTGAAGAGCCAAAAGGCGAAGCTGTAATTCAGATAACTCCTCTTCATCTTCACCAAGTTTCTTTAAAGAAAAAAGAACGAGTTTAAATTATTAAATTCTATTACTTATCTTATACATTTCATCAAGTCAAATCCTTTATAAGATAAAAATTGAAAGTTTGGCAGCAAATAGGACAAGGAAAATACAGATAAAATAAGTAATTTACTTCCCATAGCCCAAGACTCCTAATATATGAATAGAAGATCAGTGTGCAGAAGGTATGTGTATATATGTAATGTAGCACTGGTGAGGTAGTACAACTGATAGAATAGGATAATGCAAAAAATAAAAGAGTTATTAACTAATATTTAAAAGGGCTTCCCAAACCTAAAGGAATAAACGTCTGATGGAAACAAATGCAAGGAAGAAATCAAGACCCAGGAGAGGTAAGGAAAACAGAAGTGGTTCCATGGTTATATGATTTGCTAGCTTCTCAAGTAATAGAGAACGGACACACACTGAATGTTAAGAATCAAACTTACAGATTTTCTTTTACTGTGTATATTTTTTAATTCTATAAATTACTGTTGAAGGAAAAATCTATAGAGATTTGTTTACAGCTGACTGCTATGTGTTCTAAGGCTACAGATATTTATCTGAACATTTTAAATATTTTTGAACACCCAAGAATTTTCTTCAGGAAAGCTAAAACAGGACAATAATGTTAAAAGCAGATGTCTGGTAACTTTTTTCCAATTAGATAACTTAATTTTTGCATTTCACTTTTGAAATAGTTTTAAAAATTAATCTATTCTCTACATTATAGCAAAAATAGAAATGAAAAATGTCAGGCTCCCTAGAGGTTCTTAATTAAATTGAGTCCATGGATTTTAATAAAGCTTAGGGGGATTCCTTTGGCTTCCCCACCCCTGAAGTTAAACATAAAACACTGTTTTTTCTTTATGTATGTGCATAGAAGGGAAAGGAAGAGTCGAAAAAGATTAAGGCCCACTTATCTAATAACTTTTTCTTATAGGCAAATTGTAATTATATTTTCTCCTCAAATCCAATTAAATTATTTCTATTGTTAAACATAAAGAAAATAGTGGACACTAACTAATGATTTCACCTGAATATGAACTGCTATAAACCCTTAACTACTATCATACACTTCAGTACTTCAGTTTAACCAAACCAGGATACAGTTACCCTTTCCACTGTTGATAAGTACAGGTAAGCAATAATTTTAAAATTATCATCATTCTTTTTTAAATTTTAAGTCATTTAAACATACCAAATTCTATTGCTTAATACTGAAATTCTAAAGCTGTGCTGTTCAACATGGTAGCAATGAGCCACATGTGGCTATTTGAATATAAGTCGACTAAAACTGAACTTAAAAATTTGTACCTAAGCCATGCTAATCACTTTTCAAGTTCTTCATAGCCACATGTAGCTAATAGCTACCATATTGGAGAGTACAGCTATAAAACATTTCCATTAATGTAGAAAATTCCATTAAACAGTGCTCATCTAGAGAGTTTAACTAAAATAAAGTTATCCTCACTATTCTGTTGAGATAAAATATTTTCTTTTCTTTTTTTTTTTTTTTAATTATTTACTTTTTTTCAACTTGGGATCTCACTATGTTGCCCAGGCTGGTCTCAAACTCTCAAGCTAAAGGCATCCTCCCACCTCAGCCTTCCAGAGTGCTATGATTACAGGCATAAGCCACCACACCCAGTGAGACTTTTGATTACTTTTTGCAACTACTCCCTTTGAAATGAAAGAAACCACTGATTCTGTCACCCACCTATATTCTATGTGAGGTAGCTACTTGAACAGCAAGAGCACAGGACTAAGCTCATTAGTTCTCAATAGTCAGACAACCTCATTTACTTGCTCTGACACTTAGTTCCTGTGTAACTTTAGGCAAGTCACTTAATCTACTCATATGATTCTTATTTCATCTCTGAAATGTATATATGTCAACTTGATTCACAGGGTTATTGTGAGGGTATTAAAAATATGTATGTGTATGTTACATATTATCATTCCTAAATTCAGGGCCATCTTTTTCCTAAAGCTCCTAGGCTACTTAAATCTTTTCAATTTATGCAGAAAAGCCAACTGAAATCTCAAAAGAAAAAACTACAGCAATTTCAGATCTCTATGTCAACAAACTGAAAAGACTTGGGTTACTGAGTGCCTGTTTGGGTTATATTGCTGGGTTATATTGTTGCCTGCACATCAAACACAGTGCTTGATGTTTCTGTACTTCATTCTACTGAAGCCTCACAACAACCCAGATAACAGAAGACATTAAGTTCATTTTACAGAAAAGAATATAGAAGAAAAGGCTAAATAGTTTATACAAGGTCACTCAGCTAATAAGAAGCGGTGGTAGAATTTGATATCAGGTGAAGGTCTACCTAACTCCAAAGCTTACCCACACAGGATAACCCACAAGAAACAGAGAAAATATCTGGATCAAAATTAAGATTCAAAAAACAAATGATTTAAAAAAGATCCTGCATGAATATATACAATGCTTTAATGAAACATAATTTGCAGAACCCAGGGAAAAGAGACTACAAGATGGAGCTCCAGAATTTCTTATCTTTAAGGCTTATGTCCAAATGGAGTTACAGTAATGATAAAAGAAAATGAGTGAAAAGTAAGACAGGATTTCCCTTTTCAAAAAACAAATTAAAGCAATGCAAAAATTGGTATTACAGAGATGATCCAGTCTCACAAAGCAGTATCTTACCTTTTCAGACAGAATATCTGAGGTACTAATTCTTCTTGTTAAATTTTGTTCTTTATCTTGCAATCCTTTAAAATAAAATAATTTTTTTGAATATTCTAAAAGATAGCCACAATCTAAAATAAAATAATCCTAAATTATATCTGATAATTATTTTAAAGGATATCATTAAAGGGTCTCATTTTCTCAGTCTCTCAACCAAAAGAAAATACTATTAAAGAGAATGAAAATCTGAACAAACCTCTTAGCCTCAATATTGAAAGTTATAAGGCAAAACAATTCAAAATATTAAAATAAAACCACACTTTAATAAAATGACTTCTGGACTAGAAACAGTCATTTCAAATAAGAACAGAATTTATAAAGCATAGAAACAAGCAGCAGCACTTCATTACCAAGTGGATTATCCACACTGACAGAATATAATGATGACTAAATTAATCCAATCCTCTATGCTGGGATGAATTCAAAGTTGGCAGACTGTATTGGATTTATGCATTAGAGAACTGGTCTTTTATTTATTCAATCTAGAAAAGCATCAGTAGAGGCAGCTTAAATTTCAGTAAAATTGAGTCCACCCATACATTTTTTTCCAGTAACCTAGCTTTGGACCCAGATGACTGACAAAACAATGTACAAAATCTTAAGTTTGTAAATTAGTTCATCTATAACAGCTTTACACATCACATAATAAAGATATAGAACATTTACAATCCTGTTGAGATACTTTTACAGCTAAAACAGATTATGTTAAAAATTCAGAAATCTTTCCTTAAGAGATGACCAAACTGAAGTTGCAAAGCTAGGATTTAAACTAGATCTTAACTCTAAGCCTAGTGTTTTTACCATTATACCACACCCGTCAGTGTTGCAAACATCCTAATTTGACTGCTCACGTGAACCTACTGGTGAAAGAATATGCAACATTCAATAAATAAGAGAAATGACTAATCAAGCACTCAGTCAACAAAAAGAGAAGTCAATGACCAAATTTCAAGACAAATGAGTTCTGTTAAAAGGCTCATTCTATAAATGTGAATTTGTTGCAACATGATACATTAGAAAATCATTTGAGTGGCCAGGCGTGGTGGCTCATGTCTGTAAACCCAGAACTTTGGAAGGCAGAGCCAAGTGGATCACCTGAGCTCAGGATTCAAAGCCAGCCTCGGCAACATGATTAAACTTCATCTCTACTGAAAATACAAAACAGTAGCTGGGCATGGTGGTGTGCCCCTGTAGTTCCAACTACTTGGGAGGCTGAAGCAGGAGAATCACTTGAACCCAGGAGGTGGAGGTTGCAGTGAGCCAAGATCACACCACTGCACTCCATCCTGGGTGACAGAGCAAGACTTTGTCTCAAAAAAAAAAAAAAGAAAAGAATGTGAACATAACACAAATTTTACATTTACTTATGTGTGATTTGTCTCAGAGAAACACTAAGAATGCAGAAAACTGCACCCAAGTCATCTGAGCCATGTACTTGAAAGTATCTATCAACTACCCAAGTTCAGTGTGTGTGTTATAAGCCACATCCATCCACATCTGGTATTACAATTTACTATATCATTTCAGGTAACACGCCTTGTTCTACTTCAAAACAACTCATAAGTAGCAAATGCTGCACTTCCACAGGTATACTTTAGGTCTATTTTATTGAAAGCTCACATTTACTTTAATATTTCAGACTTTTTTTTTTCCCCCATTTCACATGCAAAGCTGTCCTATCATTTTTCGTTGATTCTTATCTTTTTTTTCATGTGCCACGGACAAAGCTTTTGAGTGTTGTTCCTCTAACCCACTTTCTCCATACACCCTATTGTTTTTATTGTACAATTTTGCAGTGTGGAAATACTGGGGAATGAATATATCCCATTATCACAAAAATAATCATACTTTTAAAAACAACAGAATAGTAATAACTATTACACAAAAATAAACAGGGAAACATTAAACAGCCTTCCAATAATAAACAGAGAAAGCACTAAATTTTTCACCTACATGAGAAACTTACGAGTTTCATTAGGTCATGAGAAATCAAATAGCTGATTAGGATCTCACTTGTCTATACAAAATGGCAGCACCTCCCTTTAATGTAGCATAGAGGCAAATATCTATTAACATAGCAGGTACCTTATGACTACATTTCTACCTTAAAAATAATTACAATAAATTCAATAAATAAATAAATACAAATTTCAGACAATAAATATAACTTTACACAAAGATTATAAACGCAGGTTTAAACTGATCAAATGGGTAGCTAGACATTGTTCTACCACTGTCAGAGGTCTGTACAATAAAATTATCTCAATTTTTACTCAAAACCTCCAAAATGAACATTGTTCTTGTCACATAGTAATTAAAATATTACCAACTGAAACTCTAATGTGAGCTCAAGTCATCAGCATATGGGTGGTAGTTAAAACCATAATAATGAGAATACCCCAAGAGAATGGGACATTGAGTACATGACAAATTAAGAAATTACACAGGAAAAGTTATTTAAAACAAACAAAAGACAGAAAAGGAAAATCAGAAGGTTATTTTTAAAATCCAGATAGGTATAATATTGCAGAAATCCCAAAATTTCAAGGTAAGAAAACTGTAACTGAATATAGTAGAGACATCTACCCCCAATGGAATATTCTCAACAATGCAGCCAGAGTGATGCTTAAAAATGTAAAACAGATTATGCCAGTCCTTTGCTCAAAACCCTGTAAGAGCTCCCATTTCACTAGAAATAAAAAAAAGTTTTTACAAGGCCCTCTCTTTAAGATCTACCCCCTCCTGCCATTTCCAATCCCTTCTCTCCCATTATTCATTCCCCTCACTCTCTCTTCTGTATTAGCACAGGACTCCTTGTTCTTCCCCAAGCACATCAGGCATCCTTCTGTATTATGGTCATTTCTCTAGTTCAGCAATTCTCAGACTTCAGCACGTAGCAGAATCAACAGGAGGGCTAATTAAATACAGATTACTAGGCCTCATTTCCAGAGCTCCCAATTCAGTAGATCTAAGGTAGAGACTGAGAATTTGTGCTTCTATCAAGTTCCCATATAATGCAGTCCCCAGAAACCACACTTTGAAAATCACTGCTTTAGTTATTCCTTTTGTGTAGAAGGCTCTTCCACCAGATATACATTTGGCTATTCTCTTGCTGTCTTTAAAGTCTTTCTTTAAATCTCACCTTCAAATAGATACCTATGCTGACTACCTTATTAGTGCTGCAACCTGTATCCTCTCTATCCCTTTCCTACTTACCCTGCTATACTTTTAATCTTTCATAACAGTTAATTTACTCATCATGTTTACTGCTTTATCTTCTAAAATGCAAGCCCATGAAGGCATAAGTGACCACCTATTTTGTTCATCAATTTATTTCCAAGAGCCTGGAATAAAGTGCTCAACTAATTTTTTAATGAATGGAAGAACGAAATAAAAAACATCCACTAAAATTTGCAGTTAGGTCATAGGAAACTGCCATAAGTAGTTTCAGTATTGTGATAGGGCAGAAAAGCAAACTGTATTGGGTTAACAAGGAAATGAGAAGTAAAGTGAAAAGCTGGTACAGGCTAGATGTCTCAGAAGTCTTATTGAAAAAAGGAAGTTTAAGAGAGAATGTAGGATGAGAAAGAGGATTTCCATTTTTGGCTGGAAAACTCAAATATATTAAGAACACCCTAAGGAGACAATGGTTAAAGATAAAGCAGAATAAATAAAGCAAGGTCACAGAGAAGGCAGAAGAAGTTAGAGCCAGAGCCAGGAGAACAAGTGAAAACAAAATGGCCATGAGCAAGACAGTCATTACCCTCAGAGTGAAAGAACTGAAGTAAAAATTGATATGGGTTACAAACAAGTTTATGGTCAGGAGTAAGCCAAGAAAGTGCTAAATATATAGGCAAAGGTAATCAAGCAAGCAACATTCTTTGTATTTCAGGGAAAGGGTAAGGTTCTTAATTAACTTTAAACACTGGTAGGACTATAAGATCAGAAATTTGGTATCTAACTTCCAAACTAGCAAACAAACAAAAAAAAAAAATTGTGTGAAGAAAAATATGAGGCTAGAAAGAAAAAAAGAAAACCGAATATCAATAATCATAAAAAATATGAGTAGACTGTATGTTCAAGTTAAAAGACGAATATTGTCATACTAAATTATAAATTAAATCCAGCTCTAAACTATACAGAATATCTGAGACATGAAGATATAGAAAGACTGAAAGAGTGGGAAATTGCATAAAGACAAAGATGACATGGCTATTAATATAAGACAAAATAGTCTTTTAGTCAAAAACATTAGAGATAAAGTCACTACATAATGACTCAATTACCCAGCTTCACAGTACTTAAAGCAAAAAGTAAAAATCACAAATTCACCATCATACTGGCAAATTCTGACAAACTGTTCTCAGTAACTGATCAAGCAAGTCAAAAAATAAAGACGTAAACAACATGAGAAGCTCAAGAAATCTATACATTCATTTCAAACATATTCAGAACTCTTATAAAAAATTGATTATATACTAGACAATAAAGGAAGTCTCTAAGTATTTCAAAAGATTGGTTATAGCAATCTTATTTTTTGACAGTATGATTGACTTAGATATCAATAAAAAAATACTGCTAGAAAACCTACATGTTTATAAAAAACATACTACCAAGTAGCTTACAAGTCAATGAAAAATAAAAATTAGAAATATTTGCCGGGCGCGGTGGCTCAAGCCTGTAATCCCAGCACTTTGGGAGGCCGAGGCGGGTGGATCACGAGGTCAAGAGATCGAGACCATCCTGGTCAACATGGTGAAACCCCGTCTCTACTAAAAATACAAAAAATTAGCTGGGCATGGTGGCGCGTGCCTGTAATCCCAGCTGCTGGGGAGGCTGAGGCAGGAGAATTGCTTGAACCCAGGAGGCGGAGGTTGCGGTGAGCCGAGATCGCGCCATTGCACTCCAGTGTGGGTAACAAGAGCGAAACTCCGTCTCAAAAAAAAAAAAAAAAAAAAAAAAAAAAAAAAAAAAAAAAAAAAAAAAAAAAATTAGAAATATTTAGAGTGAATGAAAAAGTTTAATATCCCAACTTGAGACAGAACAAGTCGAAATTTATGGCCTAAAATGATCTTAACAGGAGAGGCTGAAAACTACTGAATTTAAAAACCTATGGACTTATTTCAGGGGAAATTAAAGAAGAGAGCAGGAAAAAAAAAAGATACAATTTATAAATACTACAAATAAAAAAGTAAAGGACTCTTAATAATTTTTATAACTTCTATAACATAGGAAATATATTACAAAAAAATATATAGTTTACATAAACTGCCTTAACAGAAATAGAAAACATGAACAGTCAGATTAAAACCTTTTCAGAAAAAATCTCCACCCAGGCCCAGACACTTTTATGAGTAAGATCTACCATGTATCTCAGAATAATTCCAATCTTCAACTATTACAGAGAATAAAGATGAAACCAGCGCCAACTAATTTTGTGAGTATCATAACCTTACATTAAAAACTGGCAAGGAAAAAGAGCGGGGGGGGGGAGGAAATTACAGGCTATGAACACAGATAAAAAAAATTCTAAACAAAACACTAGCAAACCTTTATTTATAATGGTCAAAAATTGGGAAAACCCAAACATAACTGGGAAATGGATAAACTATAGTATGATGGGATACTCAACAATAAAAAAGAATTACTGACAAAAAAACTATATGAATACATTTCAAACACATTATGCTAAATGAAATAAGCTATAATCAAAAGGCAACATAGGCCAGGTGTGGTGGCTCACACCTGTAATCCCAGCACTTTGGGAGGCCGAGGCAGGTGAATTACCTGAGGTCAGGAGTTCGAGACCAGCCTGGCCAACACGATGAAACCCCATCTCTACTAAAAATACAAAAAATTAGCTGAGCATGGTGGTGTGCACCTGTAATCCCAGCTACTCAGGAGGCTGATGCCGGAGAATTGCTTGAACCTAGGAGGCAGAGGTTGCAGTAAGCAGAGATCATGCCACTGCACTCCAGCTTGGGCAACAAGAGCAAAACTCTGTCTCAAAAAAAAAGGCAATATACTACATGACTCCATTAATGTGACATTATGGAAAGGCCAAAGTATAGGGAAAGATCAGTGGTTACCAGGTGAACTAAGGGCTGAGGGAGGGGTTAACTACAAAGATACTTGGAGAAACTATTTGAAGTAGATGAAACTATTCCGCATCTTAATGGTGGCTGGTGATGGTTACCCAACTGTCTGCATTTGTCAAAACCTGAAAAACTATAAACTTATACATTTATAATGTTTAAAGGTAAATTTTACTGTATATAAATTATATCTTAATAATAAAAAGAAAAAACAAGCCAAATCCATGATTTTAAAATGGTATATCATAAACTATATTTAACCCAAGCATGCTAGGCTGGTTTAATACTAGAAATAAATTACATAATTCATTATACTAACAAATTAAAATAAATTAGATGCTCATTCAGCAATGAAGAAAAAAGATTTTGTAAACTTCAACATCCATTTATGCTGAAAATTTCAAACTAAGAACCAGGGTAAAACCCTCCTTTATCTAACAAGGGATACCTACAAAAAACTTAACATCATATTTAATGGAAAACGTCAAAACCATTTAAATCAGGAAACAAAGGTGTCCACTATTATCACTTACATATAACTTTCTATTATAGAGGCCAGCATGTCAGGCAAAAAAAATAAAGAAATAAAAACTAAAAGCAAACAAAATTAGTCATTATTAAATAATAATGAACGTCTACATAGAAAGTAGAAAATAATTTACAGATAATTAGATTCATTTCAATGAAATACACTACTAAAACAAGTAGTTACTCCTTTAGATAAAGAAGAGTCATTATTAACTTAAGTATTTAATTTCATTACCTTGACTAGAATCTGCAGTGTCAGATTTCAGGGAAAGCTGTTTTGTTCCATCTTTAACTTTTTTCAACCGGTTCTTATCTCCTGGTAAAGTCAATTTTTGCCTGAGTGGTTTTAACTCAAATGCCTGAAAAGTTTTGACTTGTGTTTTCTCCTCAGGAGCTACTTCTTTACTTGAATCCTTTGTAATACTGACATTATCAGTGCTAGTTTGGTCCTCAAAGTTCAATGTTTTAGGATCTTCCTGCACATTCTCTTCTTTGCTACTCAAAGCTAGTTTTTCATCTTTATTGATGCATTCTAGTTCCAACTGTATTTGCTTATACTTCAAAAGCAAATCTTCAAAAGTTTCTTCCACACAGTTTTCATTTTTTGATGAATAATTTTTTCTTGATGGAGACCTTCCGAAACTTTTAGCTGAACAGCATATTAAGGAAACCAGTGTCCAAAAATTTTCCAGTTAAATTTAACAAAAAAAATTAGATGTTAATTTTCTCCCATTTTAATTTTTCAAGAAAGATAAACCGGTATTTTAAAATTCCTAAATTTCATTTAATGTATGTGCAGCTAATGCCCACTTGCATTATGTGCCCATATTTGAATTTAACAAGTATCATATAAATACTCCACTTACAAAATCACTAGTGTCGTAATTACCAGTAGTATCCACAGGTAGTCCACCTAGTTAGATAGGTTACAGCATCCTTCCTTCTGTAAGTTCCAGGAAAGTCCATCATTAGCTGGATGTTAAAGATTCTTTTCTTAAGGAAGAGGGGAGAAACTGAATGGTTTGTCACAAATGTGGACAACTTACATTTCAGGGGGCCAGGTACGGTGGTTTACACCTGTAATCACAGCACTTTGGGAGGCCAAGGTAGGTGGATCACTTGCGGTCAGAAGTTCGAGAACTGCCTGGCCAACTGGTGAAACCCTGTGTCTACTAAAAATACAAAAATTAGCCAGGCGTGGTGGCACGGGCCTGTAGTCCCAGCTACTGAGGAGGCTGGGGCAGGAGAATCACTTGAACCTGGGTGGAGGCTGCAGTGAGCCGAGATCACAACACTGCATTCCAGCCTGGGCGACAGAACGAGACTCTGACTCAAAAAAA
>NW_016107744.1:590869-615175 GCF_001604975.1 Cebus imitator
TATGAAAATAATCAACCGGAAAAAAAAAAAAAGAAAGAAAATAATCTGAACCTACTGTTTTTGTTTTCTTCTCTAACATAGTGATACACGGAAAGTAACTTCTTCCTTAAAAACAGCTACAAAGTTTCAAACTACAATTATTATTGTACACCATTCATACATGAGAATTGTTACACCTCATTTTTCCAGACTAGACATTTGCCAGAGAAGTACATTTGCAGACAAGTACCTCCTATAGTTTTAACATATCATTTATAGATTTTTTGGTTTTTTGTTTGTTTTGAGACAGAGTCTTGCTCTGTCAGCCACGCTGGAGTGCAGTGGCACGATCTCAGCTCAATGCAACCTCCGTCTCCCAGGTTCAAGCAATTCTTCTGCCTCAGCCTCCTGAGTAGCTGGGATTACAGGTTCATGCCACTACACCGGGCTAATTTTTGTATTTCTGGTAGAGATGGGTATTCACCATGTTGGCCAGGTTGGTCTTGAACTCCTGACCTCAGGTGATCCACCTGCCTCATCCTCCCAAAGTGTTGGGATTACAGGCATGAGTCACTGTACTCAGCCTATAGATCATTTTCAGTTGGTTAGGATTTAACATTACAGTATCCCAAATATGGTTATTCTGTTTTAACTCCTCACAGGACAAGCAGCAGAAAAGATTTTAAAATGACCAATTCTAAAAATATTAATTAGCATCATTTGAGAAACAAAAATAAGAAGTACATTTGAAAATCTTAACAGTTCTACAGCACAACTACTCTAGTATATCTTTGGTTCTCTGATCTCTTCAAAGCCAAGTTTCTTGAAAGAAAACTAGTTTCTCTGCACCCTTCTTACCAAATGGAATCTGGTTTCTGTCCCATTAATCCACAGAAACTGCTGTGGCTAAGTTTCCCCATCAATGTTTTCAAATCTTATTTTTTTTACTTGATCCCTCTGAGCATCTGACACTATAAACCACTTCTCTCTTGGCTTCTGTAACTCCCCCTCTCCATTTGTTTCTCTACTTTTTGTCCTTTAAGTCTCCACTTAGTCCTTTCTCTCCAACCTGTAAAATAATGGTGCTCTTCAGGGAGCACTACTTAGCCCCTGTCTCTTTTCATTTTGAGCATTCTAATGCACCTCCACAGTTTGACCTAACACAGGAGAGTTTATCCTGGTCATTAAGATATCTCTCTATCTCCTACAAGAAATCTTTCATATGTCTGCTGCCAGAGTAATCTTTCTAGAACACAAACATAAGATCACACCCCTTGTTAAATTTCACTTAAATAAAAGCCCAAAATCCTAAGAATAAATATAAATAAATGACCTGTGCTTTCCTTTCCAAACTTACTTTCTCCGCTGCTCATCACAATTTTTCCATAGCTTTGTGTCTAAGTTTGTCTGTTCTTCAACTTAACCCCAATTCAAATGTCACCTCTGTGAAGCCTGAGTTTCACACTTCCTCTTCCCCTCTTATGTACTCTTTGTACATAAATTTTGTAATTATCTGCATTTACATCTTACTTTTCACTGGAGCCATTTAAAGGCACAACTACAATTAAAAAAAAAAAAAAAGACTAAAGACCTTGGAAATATCTGCAAAGGGAAATGATATTCAATATACTAACAAATATGCTAAACAGAAAAATAAGGGAAAGCAATCGAGTTACAACCATAACTGACTAATCTCCTTTAAGGCTAAAGAAAATCCATCCTTATTTATACAGAATAGCTAAGATCAAACCAACACTTAAGCTTGTCAAGATGCAATTTCTAACTGAACCTTGGTTTAAACAAAAAGAAGTGGTATTCAACCTTTTCAGCTGCAGCTGAAAATGGAATGACTTTTTACTGATAAGAGACACTGGCCTAATTATGTTAGTTCTCATTGAATGTGAAAGTTTAAAAGAGTAGTCATTCAAGGTAAACATACTAAGATGTACTGACAAAGTGTCTATCATTAAGAAAAACTAAGAATGAAAATAAGAACTGCAATAGAATCTGGTTTATTCTATTTCTTTAAAGTTGCAGCTAGCATATCTTAGTTACTACAGTGAAAGGGGTTATGGCAAAAATAGAAATAAACCCTATACTCAAACTACTTCACTTCTAAATTATAGAAATATGCCACAAAGTAACCTGCATCTTTTCTTTATACAGTATTTGCAAAATAAAAAAGGGTGTTATTATAATCACACACTGGAAATATGAATTAAAACTTATTACAATGTTGATATTAAATAGATTTGAATAAAGTTTTGTAACAAATATTTTGTTTGCTCACATTACACAAAAGTAACTGGGAACTACAATTTCCTTCTCAAATTCTTTTTTTTTTTTCTTTTTTTTAATGGACCAGGTCATCCAACCTTCTCAAATTCTTAAAAAGAACACCACCTCTAGGATGAATTAGTGATACTTCATAAAAACAATGAGCAGAGGATCAAAACAAGCATCCTCTTAAGTGCAGCATCTGGAAAAGAAAAACAGCAAGGTAGCTCATTTATGAAATCAAAGTCACACAAGCAGACTGGATATATTCAGACTGGATACCAGAATATATCCAGTTTACTAATCAAAACATACAAGCTTACCAATTAATAAAGGACTATGGTAGAGGTCCAAAACACACAGAAAGAGGACAAAAGAAAAAACAGGCAAGCCCCCTCACCTACTCCTTTTCTAATATAGAATAAGGATTTTAAGAAAAAGCTTTGAGCTCCCATAGGACTAATTATATACATACCTCAATTTCAACTTTTTATACTAAACTGCAACTACTTATTTTCACTTGTTTCCCTAATAAAACTACAAGTTTCATCTTTGTACCTTTAAAAAACACATATAGATCAATGGCTCCTGCCTATAAATCCCAGCACTTTTGGACTCCATGGAAGAGGATCTCTTAAGGCTACAAGTTCGAGACCAGCCTGGGCAACATAGCATGACCTCATCTCTCCAAAAAAAATTTAACAAATTTAAATTTTTTAATTAAAAAAATTTAAAAACCATATACATATATATGCTTCAATAGCCTTTCTGCTTTTGGATTCAATAAAGACCACAAATCCATGGATTAAGAAACATCCTGGGCAGAGGTTTTCTAACCTGCGCGCGCATGCGTGTGTGTGTGTTTTGAGACACAGCCTTGCTCTGTTGCCCAGGCTGGAGTGCAGTGGGGCAATCTCTGCTCACTGCAAACCTCCCCCCACCCCCAGATTCAAGTGATTCTCCTGCCTCAGCCTCCTGATTAGCTACAGGCACGCCACCATGCCTGGCTAATTTCTGTATTTTTAGTACAGACAGGTTTTCACCATATTGGCCAGGTGGATCTTGAACTCCTGACCTCGTGATCCAGCCGCCTTAGCCTCCCAAAGTACTGGGATTACAGGCGTGAGCCACTGCACCCAGCCACATCTGCTGCCTTTGCCTTTTAAAAAGTTAAATATCTATGATTTTCTCTCTTTTTTTTTTTTGAAACCGGAGTCTCCCTTTACCGCCCAGGCTGGAGTGCAGTGGTGCAATCTCTGCTCACTGCGACTATGCCTCCTGAGCTCAAGCAATTCTTCTGCCTCAGCCTCCTGGGTAGCTGGAAACACAGAAGCCCAACACCACGCCTGGCTAATTTTTGTATTTTTAGTAGAGATGGGGTTTCACCATGTTGGCCAGGTTGGTCTTGCACTCCTGACCTCAAGTGATCCGCCACCTTGGCCTCTCAAAGTGTTGGGATTACAGGCATAAGACACCATGCCCGGCCACTACATGGTTTTCTCTGAAACAATCCTGAAACGCTCCTAACCCAACTTTTGGTTGCAGAAGTAAGTTTTTCAGAAGACTAGCATCAGGAGCTGCTGTCTCTTACCCAAATGTACATTCCCTGCCCCCTTTATATCATGATATTTGAGAAAGACCTATTCTAGTCCTAAGTGGTCTATAAAAGTAATTCTGACTTTCTCCCAAATAAGTGTCACTACTTGTTTCATATATAATGACGAAATTAAAAACCATTACACTACGAGAATTACAACCAGTAATGAAGTCTTTAAACAATTTTTGCAATGATCACAGAATAAGTCAAGATAGTATTCTACAAGCCCATTACAAAGCAGGAAACCTTCGGATGATTGATTCCTCTCTATAAATCCTGAGTAAACTCAGTAATGTTTAAAAAAAAAACTGAGAATAAGGTTAGAAGTAGCAAAAATCTGGTACTTTACTATCTCCTTTCTCAACTTGTCCATAATCTCCACCCTCCCATACACATTCCTCCACTCTAACATATTAAAATAAAAACGCTGATAAGTTGATCTTTCTCTCTCTAACCCTCATTTAGTCAGCAAGAAAAGTTATACAATGTGCAAAAGTGAACACAGAATAGACACGTTAAGGAGGTAAAGCGTTCCAAAAAGATCAAATGAATCAAAAAGTTCTGAATTAACAGACTTGGTAAAGACACCAGTTCCCACCCCCCCCCCCCGACTTTAAAAGGCAGCAACTGGAATAAATCAAGATAAAAAAAGAATCACAAAAATAGTGCAGGACTGTGTGGAAAGAAACTTTACAATTTTCAGTGTCAAACTGCAACATGATAAAGCAACAGTATTCCTCAAACTGTTTATTTTTTCTCCATCTAATAACCTAAGTCAGCTTCACATAAAATACAAAGTTTCTGTACCAGCAAAAATACAAATGCTAATGAAACTTCGGCTTCTAAGGTATTAGAATCACAAAAAGAGTGCAGAACGTAACTTTACAATTTTCAGTGTCAAACTGCAATATGATAAAGCAACAGTATTCCTCAAACTGTTACGAATATTTTTTTCTCCATCTAATAACCTAAGTCAACTTCACATAAAATAGAAAGTTTCTGTAACAGCAAAATTACAAATGCTAATGAAACTTGAGCTTCTAAGGTATTATTACAAATCGGACTTTACTGTCTTAGATTTCATTAGCTTAACCCAATCCACAGCAAAGTTAATGTTAAAAAGCAGTATACCCAATGAAGCAATCTTAGGAACAACGCTATCGTGTGACACATGGGGAACTACGAAAGAACAACTTACTTTCAGTATACTGACTCAGGGAGAAATAAGCGGTTCTGATGGTTCAAAGTTACGCTCGTCTCACAGACCTAGTGATGACGCGAAAGGCAACTTTAGTGACACACCCAGCGCCGACCGCCACGTTAAGGATACAGCTCTTCCGAGGTGGAGAGGGCTCTCGCCAGCTCTGACTGCTACTGAATCCGGATCCTGCTCCTCCTCCCAGAGGAGGTCTACACCCCGGCTTGCCTCCTCGCTCACCCACTCCTCGCCCCCGACTCCAGCGACTCCCACCCCGGTAAGGCCTGCCTCGAAAGCGGAAACGGTCCAAGGCGAGGTGGCTCCGCTCCCAGAAAGACGGCCGGGGACTGCTTTCGGACAGTGAGCTCGAAGGCATCCGCACAGAGGGCGGATGAGACCGGAATGGTTCTTTGGGTCGGTAGCTGCTGGGTCCCCTGAGGTGGCCCCGCTCAGACGCGTGCCGCGAGCGTGAGAAATTCCTCAGCTGCTGCTGAGAAGAGGACGATGACGAGGAAGAGCCACCGCCTCCGCCAGATCCACCGCCCCGGGCCGAGTGAGGAGGCCTTCGCCGCGGATACGGTAACAGCCCGCCGCCACTGCTGCTGCTGCTGCTCCGGCTCCGTATCTGGCTGTTGTTATCGTCGTCACTGATTTCCCCATCTTCAAGCTCCCCTTCTTCCTTCGGCGAGAGGCCACTGGAGGCCGGGGCCGGAGTATCTACGGTCGCCATCCGGGGAGCAACGCCTTCCACACAACCTTAGCCCTCCGTCCGGGGATCCGCCCGGCAATTGCCTCGTTTCCCGTCTTTCCTAACGGACCGGGTCGGTGCGGTCTTACCCTACTCGGACACCTAGCGGCCTCGGCTCCCCAACTTCCCGGCACCCCAGCTCTCTCTCACCGGACCGTCGCAACCCACTTCCCTTTCCTAGCGCCCCCTTGCTCCTCAGCGATCGGGGTTCTTCCGCCTCGCGAGAAATGGGCTCAGGTAGCGGCTGTGCACAAAACGTCACTTCCTGCGACACGCAGGAAACAAAGGCTCCCAATTCGCGCGATAATAAGAACCACGCGATATTCACTGGGATTTGTAGTCTCTCGTCCTTCTTCGGCTTTACTTTTCCGGTCTACGGGTCACACCCACCTCAGGATCTGGCCTGGTACAGCTGGGTGCATGCAGAAGTAAGCGGAGCTGCTCTTAGTCGCAGCCTTGAGAGAGTTTTATTGTAAAACTCTTTATCGTTATTTATAATAATCGGAGGGGAAAACACCTCTTCCTTTAATTGTTTTGAGGACCGCTGCCAAAGAAACGCAGTACACCTGCTCCCTCTTGGGGGCGGGGAAAAAGAACAGGTTGTGTCCGCCATGTTGGTGAAGTCAAACGAAGGCGACTAGAGCTCCAGGAGGGCCAGTTCTGTGGCCTTTAGTCCGCCATATTAATAAAGAGAAACGGAAGGCTGACCCTCCCTCGCCTCCGCCCCCACATACACACCCCTTCTTCCCACTCGGCTCTCACGATTAAGGCACGCCTGCCTCGATTGTCCAGCCTCTGCCAGAAGGAAACTTAGCAGCCAGCGCCTCAGTAGAGACCTAAGGGCGCTGAATGAGTGGGAAAGGGAAATGCCGACCAATTGCGCCGCGGCGGGCTGTGCCACTACCTACAACAAGCACATTAACATCAGCTTCCACAGGTAACCTGGGCAGGGAGTGGCGGTGACGGAGACGGGAGTTCCTATTCTTGGTATCGTTTGTGTAGAAGGAACAGGAGGATTCTAATTCTAATAACTTTCCCAGCTGGTAACAGGAAAGCATCATATGTCCTTTGTGTTTCTCAAATCTGTCCAATTTTACCCTGCTTTCGGGGAAGCTTTACTAATTTTCTAAAAGAAATCCAAGTACTGTGTGGTGATTACCGCTTAGTAAAAAAGTAACAAGAGGATATCGTAATTTTTCACTTTTACCCCCAGGTTAGACCGGGTCTTGACGAGAATGACGCCGTAAGGGAGACAGAGATCTTCCCATTCAATCAGCAATCTCCTTAAAAGCCTGCTGTGTTCCCGTTAAAATTAGGAAATTCTCACTAGATGAATTGACATGGGAGGCATTTATATTTCTAACCTAATTAATCGAATCTAAGTAATTCTGCGGAGGAATTGAGTCATCTTTGATAGCCATGGAATTAAGCGATGTTAATTAAAGTGAAAAAGATAACCTTTTTGTTCTTACTAGAACAGTAATAAAAAGAACCTAGGTTTTCTTTTGTTTGCTGGAAGAAAAATCAAAATTCCTTAGTTCTGTCAAGCCAGAATTCTTAAAAGCATTTTGAACTATGCCTGGGAAATAACAGGTACTAGGCAAATTGTTTACCCTCTCTGTAAGTGCCCGCCATGTGCCTGAAGAAAAGACACATTAAAAAGTTAAGTGACACTAGTTCTGACTTTATATATTTTATATACCCAACAACGTATATGTTGGTATGTAGAAATTATATCGTTGTCCTTTTTCCCTACCTCACTATTACGAACTGTACTTTTATTAAAAGCTGCCACTTAAAAAAAAAATCCTTGTGATCTTTCTGTTTTTAAACCAATTCACGCATATGTAGTGCTTTATTCATTCATCCATCAAATATGTACGGAGTTTCTAATTGCCTGACATTGTGCAAAGGATCCGGAAAGTTCTAACCCTCCTGGAGTTTAACATTTAATCGTAGATAAAGACATAAATAATTATAATTAAGTGCCACAAAAGAAACATTAAGAGACCTAACTTAGTCTTGGAAAGTCAAAGAGCACTTCTCAAAGGATATGACATTTCAAATGAGATGATGACAGATTTGGTCCTGTATGCTGCTTAAGTATTTTCTGTTTTATCCTAAGAGTACTTGAGAAGTCCTGGAGAGTTTAAGAAGAATGGCATGATTAGATTTGCATATTAAAAAGTCTTCTGGCTGCAGTGTGGAGAATCGTGGGATTACTGAAAGTGCTGGTCAAGCATCATCAGGGATGAACTTGATGAGAAAGGAACTTATTACAGAATATTAATTTACCTATTTTTTCTTTCACAGGGAAGTCTTTCTACAGTGTCAACTAAACTAAACCCTGTACTCAGTTGCTAGCACAATCAGCATTGGATTAGGTAAGGTGAGAGCTGACAGAGAAAAACTAGGAAGCTGTAGTAAATAAAACAAGGAAAGTCTACCCAATTTTTCAGAGTAGGGTGGTATTAGAGTAGAAATGGAGTTGAGGAGACAAGTTTGAGAAATGCTAGAGGAGAAACTAATGAATTTAGCAATTTCATTGGATAGATGAGAGGGGAGTCCAGGCACCAATAACAATGTTTAGCCCATCGTGATGGCTCACACCTGTAATCCCCGCACTTCGGGAGGCCAGGGCAGGCTGATCACTTGAGCTCAAGAGTTTGAGACCAGCCTAGGCAACATGGTGAAACCTGTCTCTACAAAAAAAAATACACAAAATTAGCTGGGTGTCGTGGTGCATGACTAATCCCAGCTACTCAGGAGGCTGAGGTGGGAAGACTACCCAAACTAGGGAAATCGAGGCTGCAGTGAACCATGATCATGCCACTGTACTCCAGCCTGGGCAATGCAGTGAGACCCTGTCTCAAATAAATAAATAAATAAAAAAGGGATGAATGGTGGTACAATAACGTGCATAAAATTTGCCTGCTATGAACTTAACATTTTCATGTGTAACCTCAGAAATTTAGATCTTAAATTAGTATTCATTATAATAAAATTACATTCCTATTTTGTAAATACAAACCAGGCTTAATTAATTCACTCCTTTCCTACTAAGATATTAGTAGACTTCTTTTTTTTGTTGTTTTTTTGAGACGAGCCTCACTTTGTTGCCCAGGCTGGAGTGCAGTGGTGAGATCTCGTCTCACTGCAACTTCCACCTCCTAGGTTCCAGCTATTCTCCTGCCTCAGCCTCCCGAGTACCTGGGATTACAGGGGTGTGCCACCACGCCCAGCTAATTTTTGTATTCTTTAGTAGAGATGGGGTTTCACCCTATTGGGCAGCCTGGTCTCGAACTCCTGACCTTGTGACCCGTCTGCCTCCGCCTCCCAAAGTGCTGGAATTACAGGCGTGAGCCCTTGCACCCAGCCGTTAGTAGACTTCTATATCTCCATGTGCAAGTTATTTTGCTTAAACTTACTGTATGTTTCTTACCTCTTAGCCCACTCTAAAGTTTCCCCAGTAATCTGAAATTGCTCTCGCTAACATGACCTCTATGTCTCTACATTCATTTTTCATGCTGTATGATCATTTTCTCCTTGAAATACTCTCTAATTTTGAATTATTTTAATTTTATGATTATCTTCTTACTTTTTTGGGCTGTCTTCAATCACCTCTGCTGCTCTTCTCTCTACACCTTAGCCCAGGTCTTCACATTCATATCAAAATAATTTCAGTTGTTCCTGTGGTCTCAGCATCTACTTGTTGATGCCGCCCAAATCAATGTCTCCAATCCATCTCCTTCTAATGAGATCCAGACTTATAGGCCAAGTGTCTACCCAGTATTTCTCTGGTCTCCTTCCAGTTACCCAGATTCATTATCTATATTGACAAACTGCCCTTCCCCAAACATACCCCCACTTCCTGTACTCTGTTTCTCAGTGAATGAAGACACCATCAATCTGGAAATTTGAAAGTCTTCCTCCCTTGACTTCTCACCATTACCTCTTAATTAGATTATTGCAATAGGCTCTTAACTGGCTCACTGCTTCCATCCATGTACTGCTAGCCACTCTTCTATAATTAGTAGTATGTTGCTAAATATTTAATAAATAGTTATCTAGGGAGGGGGAAAAGCCCTGATTTGTAGTGTGTCCCTGCTTTCTATGATATAAATATTACTCCCAAGTCTAGTTTCAAGCTATCAATATGACATCAGTGATCATGGAGTTGGGAAGAGATGTGCAGTCTCATACTATTCTGTAGTATTTCCACCATACAGATACAACAGGCATAACCTTAAGAGTAAAGGTGACAGTTAAATCACTAGGAAATTTGGGAGTTTTGGTTATTTATTACCTTTCCTTTTAATGTATTTAACTGTAAATTTATATAATTTAATTTTTAATAATAGCTGTGTTTAACAACTGGCACACAAATTTTCTGTTAACAATCAGCTCTCACAATTAGCCTTTTAATGACTTATCATTGCCATTTTGGATAAGGTTCAAAATTACTCTTTGATTTAGAAGGCCCTCCAGTATTGTTTCATGATATAACACTATTCTCTGTCCCCGAGATATTCTTAGCACTGTTTACTGTCGCACCCTAACTTCCCTAGCTGATCCCTATAATTTTTAAGGCCTTCTGACTAGACTGGCTCTTCCCTGTTTTATGGTTTCATACAACCCTGTACTTACCCTTTTATAAGACTCATGGACACTTGTAGTTACTTTTATTATAATAATAAATAGCATTTATTTAGTATTTAGCATGTACTGTGCACTGGGCTAAGCATTTACTCACATTTTTTCGTTTAATCTGTATGACCACACTAGGTGCTATTCTTATCCCCACTTTATAGATGATAAAAAGGAGACCTGAAAAGGTTAACTTGCCTAAAGTCACCCAGATATTATGCACGGGAGCCAAGATTAGTGCCCTGGTTTGAGTCTAGAGACAGTGGCCTCTCTGTTCTATTGCGTCCAGCTATTTAATTCCCTACATTCCCCATTACCATATACACTAATGGAAGAAAGGTACTATGTCTGTTTTGTTTACTACTATGTCTTCAGTGCCTAGGACAGTGCCTGGAATGTAAGAGGCATTCAACTAATTATTGAAGATGCACACAAAATAGCGCTGTTTAAACTACTGAGTGATTTTACAAAACATCCAGTGATTATTATGAGACTGGTTCTATTACTGAGGTGAGGCTAGGCAGAGTAAATAAGTTATCAGAAAATCTCTACTTCCAGCCAGGCATAGTGGCTCATGCCTGTAATCCTAGCACTTTGGGAGGCCAAGTCAGGTGAATCACCAGAGGTCAAGAGTTTGAGACCAGCCTGGCCAACATGGTGAAACCTGTCTCTACTAAAAATACAAAAAAAAAAAAAAAATTAGGTGTGGTGGTAGGCATCTGCAATCCTAGCTACTCAGAAGCCTGAGGCAGGAAAATCGCTTGAACCCGGGAGGCAGAGGTTGCAGTGAGCAGAGATTGTGCCACTGCACTCCAGCCTGGGCAACAAGAGTGAAACTCCGTCTCAAAAAAAAAAAGAAATTCTCTTTAGGAAAAAACCTATATGTGAATTGTAGAGTGACATACAGATGTTAGTATCTTCAGATCGGTGTACGTATAGGGTTGAGGGTGATGGGGACAGAAGATGGGAGAGTGTTGACTAAATCTGAACATTTCTTTGTGCTCCTCATTTCTGGTAATGTGAGCAAACCTAGTAGATGCGATATACCCAAAGGCGTTACATACGGAGGCTGCATTTGGGGGCTTCTGAACCACATAATCTTCTAACTTGGATTTTGTGGGCTTTTTGAACACTAGTCATTTCATAATATTTAAAGGATAATGTAGTCAAACTAAAGAGTTTTATACAAACTTACTGCATATGAATGTTAATTCTTATATTTCCAAGTCACTGGTAGAATTTTTAGAGATAGCCCCTTATATTTGTCTCTTCCTTAAGAGGTACACCCTGGATGCATATTAGTATACAGTTGACCCTTGAACAATGCAGGGTTTCGGGGCTCAGAAGCTCCCTCACCACACAGTCAAAAATCGGAGTATGACTTTTGGTTCCCCAAAAATTGAACTCCTAGACCGGGCACGGTGGCTCACGCCTGTAATCCCAGCACTTTGGGAAGCCGAGGCCGGCGGATCACAAGGTCAAGAGCTCGAGAACATCCTGGCCAACATGGTGAAAAAAAAAAAAAAAAAAAAAATTGAACTACTAATAGCCTTACCAATAACATAAACAATCAATCAACACATATTTTGTATGTTGTGTTCTATACAGTATTCTTACAATAAAGTAAGCCAGAGAAAAGAAAATGTTATTAAGAAAATCCTTCTGGGCATGGATCTTAAAGAAATTCAAGAGCTGATCACACCTGTAATCCCAACACTTTGGGAGGCCAAGGCGGGTGGATCACCTGAGGTCGAGAGTTCGAGACCAGCCTGGCCAACATAGTGAAACCCTATCTCTAACTAAAAATACAAAATTAGCTGGGTGTGGTGGCACATGCCAGTAATCCCAGCTACTCAGGAGGCCAAAACAGGAGAATTGCTTGAACCTGGGAGGCAGAGGTTATAGTGAGTCGAGATCGCGCCATTGCACTCCAGCCTGGGCAACAAGAGTGAAACTCTTGTCTCAGAGAAAAGAAAAGAAAATCCTAAGGAAGAGGAAATATATTTACTATTCATTAAGTGGAAGTAGATCACTATAAAGGTCTTCATCCTTGTCATCTTCACATTGATTAGGCTGAGGAGGAGGGAGAAGAGGAGGGTTGGTTTGATGCCTCAGACATGGCAAAGGTGAAAGAGTTGGATAGGGAGGCAGGAAAGGAAGGCACACTTGGTCTAACTTTATGGAAATACATCATAATTTCTGCCTTACTCTTTTTCATTTCTCTAAAAATGGTTCTATATTGTACCAATCCTTCCCTGTTTGCTTTTATTTCAGTGATCCTATTATAGAAGGGTCCGTGTTATAAAAGAAGTCAAAAGCAGTCTTGAATAATCAGAACCCTTCTGCCAGATTTTCTAATGTCAATTTTCTGGCACTGCTTCTTATACATCTTCTTCCTCATCATCTGGCAGTGGTTCAGAAGCACTCACCTCCATCAAGCAGTCTTCTGTTAATTCCTCTGGTGTGGTTTCTTAAATCAGCTCTTGAAGTACTTTAAGATCCATATCTTGAAACCTGTCATTGCCCACCTTTTTTGCCATATCTACAATCTCTTTCATGATTTCCCTTATCAGCCCTGTTACAAAGACTGTGAGGTTATGCGCAACATACCCACATACTTTCTTTTGCAGGTATTTATTGTTTGGGGCTTGTTGTCTTTCACCACTTTTTCTGTAACAGTTTTCAATGGTACAATCCTTTTATACTTCCATGATGTTCTCTATCTCTGTTAGGGTTTTCTTCCATAGCGTTGGCAGTCCTTTCCATAGAGTACCATATGTAATGATCCTTAAAACTTGTGAACCTCTGATCTAGAAGTTGAATTAAAGACATTGAATTTGAGGACAGGTAGACCACTTTGACACTTTCTGTGTTGGACTCATGAATCTGGGTGTCCAGGGGCATTGTCCAAAATGGAAAGAACTTTAAAAGGCAGTACCTTACTAACAACATACTTCCTAAATTCAATGGAACCAATCCAGAAAAAAGAGTTCTTATTGTCCAGGCCTTCTTATTTTACAACAAAAAGATTGGCTGCTGGTGTTTATTTTTCCCTTTCATGCCTCAGGGTTTAGCAAGTTTATAGATGAAAGCAGAACTGATATAAACCCAACTGCATTTGTACAAACGAGAGTTCAGCCTATCCCTTCTTGCCTAAATCCTGATGTTTGCTTTTCTTTCTTACTAATATATATCCTTTGTGGCACTTTTTTCAAAAAAGGGCACTTTTGCCTGCATCAAAAACCTGTTCAGACAGATATCCTTTCTCCTGAATGATCTTAATGGTATACGGGAACTCATCCACAGCCTCTTGCTCAGCAGAAGCTGTTTCTCTGTTATCTTGGCATTTTTTAAGCCAAACCTCTTTTTAAAATCATCAGACATCCTCTGATGACATTAAATTCTGCAGCTTTAGATCATTCACCTTCCTTGTGTTTAATCATATAACAACCTCACTTTTTCTTTAATCATATTACAGTTCTATATAAACTCTAATATGATTTCGTTGTAAACTTTTCTTTCTAAAAAGAAAAAAAAAAAATCTACCTGTAGTCCTGGAATATAGGTATGCCTTTCTTACGGCAATTGTGCACTCACATAAAAGCTGCATTTCCCCTATGGAATAGATATTTCACAAAAAGTGCAAGGTTTTTGCACCTGCTGGCACAGCTGTAGCAATAGCTTGATGAATTTTTTTTTTTACAATGGCGCTAGATTTATTTATTTTAAATTGGCAAGCAATCACAACTGCAGACCTAAATATCTCTCTCTCTCTTTATATATATGTGTGTGTGTGTGTGTGTGTGTGTGTGTGTGTGTGTGTATATATATATCATGCTATTATTTGAAGCTTATGGTATTACACTAAATACAATGAAAAATATGCAAGAACTACTAGAGATCACATTCTGCCTTGATACACAATTTACTGGAGAGACAAATTGCTCAGAGATAATTAGCATCACACGGCACTTTAAGTGGGTACTCACAGCACTTACCGAGCTCAGCACAATAGCAACAAAAGATGGCTATGAAATTGTTACAGTAGTACAGTATATGCTACAGTTAGTTTTATGCAATTATTACTGCATCTTTACATTTGTTTACATTCTTCTGGACTGAAGGATGCCATGTATGGTTTCTGTATAAATGTTTTATAATTTTAACTTTTTAAAATTTGTGTATATTTTGTGGTAGTAAATGATAAAATAGACTAGTATCTACATATGTTTTATGTATTCATAACATACCTTTTTCTTAATTTTTTTGATACTTCCAGGCTACATGGTTTGTCTGCAAGTTTTTTCCAATTGTTTCAAATTCCAGTATATTTATTGAAAAAATATACATATAATTGGACTTATGTAGTTCAAATCCCATGTTGTTAAAGGGTCAACTATGTTTTATATTTGAAATATGAAAGGAAAAACTTTGCTACAAAGTATTTTGCCTTTTTGTAGGTAGTCTTTCTGCTGCACTACTAATTGAAGAGTTGACTTTTTAAAAATATTTGCTGTTTACATAAAATACAGTATATTATTAAATATTCTGTATTTGTATTAATTCAGCAAATTTTGTTGAATTCCTACTGTTTGCAAAGCATTGTGCTAAGTGTCAAAGATAAATACATGACAGGATGTGATGATAATGATCCCTGTCCTCAAGAAATTTGTAATCTTTATGTTACTGCAAACTAAAATGGAAAAATTACAAAACAATGTGGTAAGTGTCACAGTGATGTGACATAGAGGAAGAAGTACCAGATTCTGCCTAGGTTTTCCTTGACAAAATTTAATCTTTAGATAATCTGATTTTTCTTGACTACATATATCAGCAGCAGATTAAAGTATGGTGAAATTATTCCTGCTTATAATGGTTCTACTTAAACTTGATCTAAATCAGTTTAGTCATGCTTTATTTTACTGCCCAGGTTAAGGGCTAATTGGGAAGAAATGTGTCTTTTTAAAAACCCTGAAAAATAAAACCACTCAAGTCAGGTTTTGACTAATTTTTTTTTAACTTATAAAACATTACCATGAATTGGTTTCTGTTCCAGTGTCTGGATATTGTGAGTTTAAATTTTTTTAATGTAAATGGGACACATTTTTAATCATTACCTTCTAAATTTCTTTTAATCCTTTAGGAGCAACCAGAATTATGATAGTTGGAATTTGAGTTGCCTATTTTTTTTTTAAGGTTTCCTTTGGATCCTAAAAGAAGAAAAGAATGGGTTCGCCTGGTTAGGCGCAAAAATTTTGTGCCAGGAAAACACACTTTTCTTTGTTCAAAGCACTTTGAAGCCTCCTGTTTTGACCTAACAGGACAAACTCGACGACTTAAAATGGATGCTGTTCCAACCATTTTTGATTTTTGTACCCATATAAAGTCTATGGTAGGTAATGTTACTCTCCTTTTTAAAAAACCATTTTTAGAACCCATTCCTTTTGTTTATGCAGTTATTAACTGAAATTCATTTATAGTGATATGCCTCAAGAAAGTTGCAGACCTTCCTCTTGTACAGTAAAGGTGCAGGCTGGAATCAGAGTTCGGGTCTCCTGACTCCAATATTCTTTCCCCAATCCAAATTGTTTTACTATATTGGAATTTTACATTATTACTAATTATTATTAATAATTAGACCATTGGCAAAACTGAAAAATCATATGAGCAATGAAACATCCAGCATCACTCTGCTCTGATTTAAAAATAACATACAAATAGCATGTGCAAATTACTTTAAGAGCACCACAGCTAGAGTTACACCAAAGAATGTAAGTTCAGAGAGAGGCAGGCATAACAGAAAACTTCAGAGAGCTTGGGCATTTAGGGTGGGCTTTTGAAGCCCGGGGAGTTTAAAATAGAGGAAAGCGATCTTGGCCTTGCACAGAACAATTACAGTTGCATAATGAGAACAAAAACCAATGGGTTGAGGGATGAGTAGGAAATAAATGTTAGAAAGTGATATTTAAAAGGAAGGAATGAAGAAAAAGTAAAATAAAAAAGGAAAGATTTAAGGTGCAAGATGAATGAATTAAAACAATGTTTTATCTAGTCAGGGAAGATCTGACCAGAGAGGAAAACCTAGGTGGGAAAGACAGGGTCCCCAAAGGTCAGAATGGGTAAGATGAATACAAATAGTTTAGCTTTGAAAAGGAGGACAAACATGTTTTCCTCTGAGAGAAGAAAAACTACTGTTTCTCTTGTTTGTAACAGTTAAACTTTTAAATGTTATTAGTTATTATTTGAATGGGAGAGGAGGTTGTGGTAAGCTAATTACCACTGATGTTAGAAAAGCTCCAGGAGGGCAGGAACTTTTGTCTTTTTCCCTTGTGAATCTTCAGCACCTCAAACAGTGCCTGGGACATAGTATATACTCAGATACTTACTGAATTTGAAATATACCTTATTTTTGATATTTTGATCATTTATTTATTTAATAAATACAACTAACTTTTCATTATGCGAGAATCTGAGCTTAGTGCTGGAGATATAAAGATCAAAAAAGGGCCGGGCGCGGTGGCTCAAGCCTGTAATCCCAGCACTTTGGGAGGCCGAGGCGGGTGGATCACGAGGTCAAGAGATCGAGACCATCCTGGTCAACAAGAGCGAAACTCTGTCTTAAAAAAAAAAAAAAAAAAAAGGATCAAAAAAGAGTTCCTGTCAATTCCCTAGGCAGAGGGACTAACTGTAGGTTTCATGAGGATATTTGTCTTATTTGTTCAGTGTAGTGTCCCCAGGAATTCATAGTATGTGTTTCGATAAATGTTTAATGAATGAAAAACACAGACTTATGAGGATATGATATAATCTGGAAACTCTCAGTGGCTTAGTATTGCTGGAGTATAAATCAAGATGGTAAATTGCACAATGTGGTGAGATCCTAAATTGTATAGTATGCCATGTAAAAATTTTTTTTTTCCTTTAGATAATGGATAGGCAAAGAATAATTTGGCCAGAATAGAAATGGCAAATATTCTAGAAAAATTATCCTCATGGCAGAATGTGGATTAATGAGGATCAAAATGCAGTGGAGAGATCAATAATGAATAATATAGTCAGAACAGATATGATATGAGCCCAATATACATAGTGACATTAAGAATGACAGTGTTCAGTCTTATTGTGTAACAGAGAAAGAAAAAAAAAGAATGACAGAGAGGAGAGGATTCATGATAGGAATATTTAGGAGGTAGAATTAACAGGACTTGACCATTTGAATGAAAGAGAGAAAAAAAAATCTCCTGATTTGGGCAAATGTTCCTAGCCAGATTTTAAATCCTTGAAGATGTAACCATGAAGAATTAATAGGTAAATCTATTTAGAAGCTTGATACTTAAGAATATATTTCTACACATCCTTCAGTTTTCAATAAGTAGGACCCTGGGTCTAAAATATTCATCAAATTGAGAAAATGGTGTTTAATTAAAAGGGGATCAAATTAATTTCATAAATAATAAAATATCAACATATATTCTGAATTGACCTTGGTAAGTAAATTGCAAAGGATCTTTAAAGTCTCTATGGAATCATAGTCAATAATTTGGAAGAAACCTTGGAAGTCTATTGTCTATTTCCAAATCAGTGTTTGAATCTCTCTGGATATAGGACAAAAAGAAATAGGTGACTACAGTCAATTCGACCAGTTAAAAAACTTAATCTTGGATTACATGAGATGGCTGCTGCCATTTCCTATTAAAGTTTTAAAATTGACTTTTTAAAAAGCAGTTTAAATACTTTGTTATCCAGAACTGGACAGTATTTGCTTATTTGTGATGTTTCATAATTTATGTTCAACCCTCTAATTTTATTCGGCTCAGAAACTCAAGTCAAGGAATCTTTTGAAGAAAAACAACAGTTGTTCTCCAGCTGGACCATCTAATTTAAAATCAAACATTAGTAGTCAGCAAGTACTACTTGAACACAGTTATGCCTTTAGGAATCCTATGGAGGCAAAAAAGAGGATAATTAAACTGGAAAAAGAAATAGCGAGCTTAAGAAGAAAAATGAAAACCTGCCTACAAAAGGAACGCAGAGCTACTCAAAGATGGATCAAAGCCACGTGTTTGGTAAAGAATTTAGAAGCAAATAATGTATTACCTAAAGGTACATCAGAACACATTTTACCAACTGCCTTAAGAAGTCTTCCTTTGGAAGATTTTAAGCTCCTTGAACAAGATCAGCAAGATAAAACACTGCCAAGTATAAATCTAAAACAGACCAAGAGTACCTTCATTTAAGTTTAGCTTGCACAGAGCTTGATAGCTATCCTTCATTCTCTTCAGAGGTAAATTATGGTACTTATGCCAAAATACATTATTTAATAAAGTTTTACTTGAAGTAACATCACTATGTAATTTGTGAAGACTTGACAAAAGAACAAAAAACTTTTTATGAAAATTTTATTTGAAAATGAATGGAAGTGCCTTACATTAGAATTATGTACTTAAAAATTTTCCTAGGAAAGTGTTTGTTTGAAAGGCGTTTTTTGTTTTTGTCTTTTTAAACTACTGTTAAAGAACAGCTTATGATAAGTAATATGTTTAACTTATATTAGAAAAGAATTTTTTCCTGTACCAAAGTTGGCATATTGCATTCTAAATAAGATGCGAAATAGGAGTTAACCAACATTTAACATGACCTTAAAACTGCTGGGGTTTGTATTAATTAAATTATAATAGGCACTGTGATTTGAAAAATTTATAGAAAAGAAAAGGTACTGGCTCGCGCATGTAATCCCAGCACTTTGGGAGGCCAAGGCAGGAGGATCACGAGGTCAAGAGATCGAGACTATTCTGGCCAACATGGTGAAACCCCGTCTCTACTAAAAATACAAAAAATTAGCTGGGTGTGGTGGCACGCACCTGTAGTCCCAGCTACTCAGGAGGATGAGGCAGGAGAATTGCTTGAACCCGGGAGACGGAGGTTGCAGTGAGCCGAGTCGCGCCACTGCACTCCAGCCTGGCGCCTGGTGACGGAGTCAGACTCTATCTCAAAGAAAAGAAAAGGTACAGGGCAAGTTTTTAAATTTAAACTTTCTGTATTTTTTTTAACCAGTAAAAGTGAGATTATGATGGCCTCTCTCATAAGAATATTCGATTTTAAAATAGGTTGTAAAATATTTTGAAAATATTTGAATGTGAGGTACCATTGAGTCATCCAAACTAGGTAAAGCCTCAAGTACTTCAAATTAGTAAAATCTAGTAGGTGATTATATTCACCTAAGAAAACGTAAAATAATTTAGAGTTCAGGACCTAGCTTTTATCTTAAACAAATAGATAAATGTATACTACTCTTTTTCTCATAATAAAAATCTTACATTTCCATTCAAAATTGGTGCTCCCATATTTGTTGATAACCAAAACTCCTAAACTTTTTTTTTTCTTTTTAACTACTTTCCAAATACATACTATACCTCAAAAATAGCAAGCGTATCAATATCGTGGGCTTTTTCTTTCCTCTTCATAAACCCACAGTAAAATTTAATCACGGGAAACTACTTATATCTTCACAATTTGTATTAATAACCTAAAATGTTATCACTTTATCTTAGACATCAGCTTGCTTTTTATTTCCTTTATTAGTGAGTGAAATAGAGCAACCAGCATGCCTGTCTTCCCAGCTATTTGGGAAGCTAAGGTGGGAAGATCACTTGAGCCTAGGAGGTTGAGGCTGTAGTGAGCTGTGATTGCACCACTGTACTCCAGCCTGGGCGATGGAGTAAGACTCCTGTTTCTAAAACAACAACAACAACAACAAAAAAAAAACAAATAGAGCAACCATAGTGCATAAGGGAAATGTTCCCTATGGAAATATATGTATGTCTGTGATAGTGGTATGCAAATGCTAATTATTTTACAAAATAAAAGTACCAGAACTATTCTTATTATTGCCACTCGAACAACTAAAGGGTTTGCTTTATTTTACTAATGTTTAAAAGGAACTCTTTGCTTCAAACAGCTTTGTTGAAATCATGTAAAAATTTGCTAATATATAATCAAGTTATTTAACTCAACTTATTTAATTCAAGCTTGCGATACTAACATATGAAGGTAGCATATACCAAGTCATAAATTGTTGTAAATCTTCCCTGTAAAGTAAGAGCTACTTTATGATTTTTTAAAAAAACTTTTTTTGCCAGCCATTAACAATTGCATTTGCTTGGATCCTAGCAACAATTCTTTTACAGTATTAGCACTCTTTTTACTAAGGAATGCCTCCCAACGAAATGCAAAAGTAGGAAAAAGTCTCTTATAATTCCCAGAGGTATTTAAAACAGGTATTTATGAAAATCTTTTTGTGGATGTTATAAATCTTGCTAGTTATTTTATCTTAAGTATTAGATGTAGTTCCTTGGAATTGTTATTATATATTTATTTTTTTCTACTATAGTTTCAAATAACTTTTCACCAGCATATTATTTACTGACCATATCTACTTTATAACTCAAAATAAGTTGGACAAACAATCTTCTGAATAAAAACTATTTTTTCCAAATATAACCACTCTCATGTGGTTCACCCTTCACCCCTGCTACAGAACACTTATTTATGTAGCCCAGTACCCATCTACAATAATATCTTGATATTTTGACAAATTTTTTAAATCATAAAAATAAAATATTGTAAAATACAACAACCTTTTGACAAGGTTACTTCATCTTCATTCATTATTATGTGACAGTATTAAATAAACTACTACTCAGTAATTGTAAACTATTCTGTGTTTTATCTGTCATTTTCATGTTACTGTCCTGATAACTTGCTCCAAACTCTTCCCATCAAATTGTTTTATTACCATACATTTGTCTACCTTAAAACTAGCTTCATTCACAGAGAATAACCTAAAAGAAGTCTATTAAAAATCCTGTTTTCAGTTTGATAGATTTTTTTTTTATCACTCTGACCGTGAAACTAACTGAAATTATAATGGTTTTTTTCCTCTGCTAGTCACAACACAGATCTTCTGTTCATTTGTTCTCTGTCTACGGGGCACCAACCTCTACAAAGAACCAGCCAAAGGCTAGGTACTTGATATAAAAAGGAATATGACATAATTTTCTGCCCTCAAGTTGCTCTGTCTCCTGAGAGAAACAAGTAATATTTATTATATAATATGTTAAATGCCATAAAAGAAATACAGTCCTTTGATAAATGCTGTTGAATTGGAATTCAATAAAAACTGTAAACTGTAGACCTTTTTATAATCAAATGCTTTTGTTTTAAAACAAAACAGATTCCTCCTTATATTGACTTAGCAAAGGAGGTACAACGACATTAGCATTTGACCTGAAGTATGGTTTTTTTATTGAATGAGCTGTAAGACATTTTTACTGTTTAAAATGAACACTGAACAAATTTGTTATTAATGGTATCTTTGTTAAAAGTAAAACATAGCTCTAAATAAAATACTATATCAAAACCCAGTACTGGAGTTCATTTGAAGTTTGATATTTTGTGTAAAATAACAAACGTATTAACACAGATTTTTTAAATAACTCGGAATCTTATAAAGCACTTCAGTACTTATTTGTTCTTTTTTTCCTTACAAACATTCTGTGTGGTAGGTGGTATTATCTCTGATTTACACATGAAGACATCATTGTTAATGTCATTTATTTATTCATTCTGGCATTTACTATGTGCCAACTTGCACAAGGAATAGAAATGTCTAGATAATAATGAATGTCTAGATAATAAATGTGTTCTAGACAGTTCTAGATTGAACATAGGTCTCCTGCCAACAAATTCTCTCTGCTGTTCACATTACTCTTTATTTAACATATGAACCAGGTTACTAAAATAGGGAAAATCATGTGTCTTAAAACATGAAAATAGTAACGTCTTTGAGGTCACTTGACCTTTTCTAGGTAGGCTTTTTAATGTGTTTTATCTCATTTCTCAATGTTAGAATACGGGTAGATTTAATTTTGCTATATAGGAAATGGTTCATCTTTGTACCAAAATATTGGATTCTTCTGATATTTAGACCGTTGGAAACTTTCTAAAATTAGGATTTTGTAGTGTATACTAAACAATTGCAAATTGCATATTCACAAAAATGTATTCTGAGTATGGTGATATTAAACATTTTTCCCCAAGGAAATTACTGTCATGCCTGTTATTTCTAAAAAATGTACATAAATATTTCTGTGAAAGTTCTTTTAAATTGACCCCCTACAAGACTTCTGTGAAGTCCTTCTCCCTAAATTGAAGCAAACTGTAAACCAAATAAAGATCATGTAAAGCCTTGAAGAGGAATTGTTTTCATTTTTGTTGCTCAAGTTATATCTAAATGTACATTATAGTTTATATGCACTGTTTTAGATACTGGTTAGGCAATCTAGACAAGATATATGAAGGGCTGTAAAAATGGTAAGAGTTTATTCTGACCATAACTTGAGGCTCAGACAAAAATTTATTTGCAGGCTAGGTACAGGGTTCATGCCTGTAATCCCAGCATGTTATGGAGCTAAGGTGGGAGGATCACTTAAGGCAAGGAGTTCAAGATCAGCTTGGGCAACATAGCGAGACACCATCTCTACAAAAATAATAAAATAAAAATTAGCCAAGCACAGAGGCGTGTGACTGTAGTCCTCTAGCTACTTAGGAGGCTGAGGCAGGAGTATTGCTTGAACCCAGGAGTTCAAGACTGTAGTGAACTATGATTGTGCCACTGCACTCCAGCCTGGGCAACAGAGTGCAACCCTGTCTCAAAAAAATAAAAAAATGCAGACAATTGTCAAGGCTCTATTTTACTAACAAAAGGGAAAGAAGATTATGATACTTTATTTTTTCTGATTAAAATATTGTTCAAATACTGTAATTCAAAAAATACTATCTTACTAAGAGAAACTGATCAAACTAGGATGTGCCATACATGGTGTCTGTCCTCAAGGCTACTGGAAAATAATATTCCATTTGTTTATTCCTGCCCTCACTTCTCCCTTACTCTTTCCCTAAGGCCCTTTTAGAATGAGCTCAATCTAATACCACAAATCCATCTTCAAATTGCTCCCTAGTTTTTAAAATCTGTGCTACAAACATTTAAAAAAACAAAATATTTGGGTTTATCGTCAAGAAGGCACATATCGTTTGGGTGCAGTGGCTCACACCTGTAATCCCAACACTTTGGGAAGCCGAAGCAGTAGGATCACTTATAGCCAGGAGTTTGGGACCAGCCTGGACAACACAGTGAGACTTCACCTCTATTTTTATATTTAAAAAGTTTTAATGAGGTATATACCTATTTCTCAGATGAATTTTCCGTTTTTTTTATTTAGCAAACACTCCAAAATGTGTTATTTTTAACTCTTCTCCATTTTCTTAGACTTCCAGTTTTCATGTTCTTCTTAACCACCAAACAAACCTTTACAAATTGCCCTTCCTTTAGCTTAGTCACTGAGCAAACTGTCATCTTTCAGTTCTTACCTTGGATGCTCCCCTCTCTTATGTGACACCATGCCTAAACATACCAAAGTGACATAAGTGCTTTTCTCCTTGAGTCCTGTTTATATATAACTTGGATAAAGTCATCATCTTATTATAATGTAATTGTCTACATGTCCATTTTCATCTGCTGTACTCCTTCAAGGCAGAGACTGTGGTGTATGTGTCTTAGCACTCAAACCACTCAAATACTAGCACATTTCAGAAAATCTAAACCAATCCCTTTGGATAAGATTCAAAAGGGTTGTAAATAAAATGTGATAATTTCCTAGCACACAGTAAGTGCTTTTTGCCATAAGAATAATTTTTGTGAGGCCGGGCGCGGTGGCTCACGCCTGTAATCCCAGCACTTTGGGAGGCCGAGGCGGGTGGATCATGAGGTCAAGAGATCGAGACCATCCTGGTCAACATGGT
>NW_016107744.1:615440-625372 GCF_001604975.1 Cebus imitator
AAAAAAAAAAAAAAAAGAATAATTTTTGTGATTGGTATTGAATATAAATATCTACCCTAGAAATAAACTTTATATCAAAGAGCACTTAAATAGATATTTATATTGTGAAATTTAAAGATCAGTGGAACAATGAACTTTCAGTTTGTTCTATGATTGCCATAGTAAGTCTCGAACTGCATGTTTTCTACAGGAAAGAAATCTGGTGAAGACAACTGTCAGAACCATTTTTAAAAATGTGCTTGTTTCTTAACTTCTTAGAGCCATTAATAATATACTCTATCCTATGTGGAGACAACATTTCTCACCCTTAAATTTGATCAGAGGTATCTTTGAGTGGTAGGGATGCCTACTAATAACAAAGAATAACTACTAAGTTAAAAAATACAGTTTAGGAAATGCCTAACAAGAAATTTCCCATTGCCAGAAATGGCTTTTAAAGTAAATAGAAAAATAAAGACTTTGTTGAAGTTTTTAAGATTGATAGTCTATAAAAATTATAACAGTAAAATCATGATTTTTTAAAAGTATACAATAGTCCCCCCCACTTATCCTTGGGGATACACTCCAAGACCCTCAGTGGATGCTTGAAACCATGGATAATAGCAAACCCTATATATACTTATGTTTTTTCTGATACCTATACACCTATGATAAAGCTTAATTTATAAATTTAGCACAGTAAGAAATTAGCAGGGAAACCTAATAAAATAGAACGATTATAACAATATATTGCAATAAAAGTAAAGTAAGGGCACTGTGATACTGCAATAGTCCATCTGGTAACTGAGAAAGCTCCTAAGTGACTAACGAAAGAGTAGTGTCTATTGTATGGATATGCTGGATAAATAGGGGATTCATGTCCCATGTGGGATGGAGCTGGATGGCATGAGATTTCATCATGCTCATTTGAATGGCATGCAATTTAAAACTTATGAATATTTCTGGAATTTTCTTTTTAATATTTTCAAATTGTTACCAGTGGAAGGTGTCCAGGTTCTTGGCGTTTTGAGCAAAGAATTGGACAAAACACGCACAGCAAGGAAAGAATGAGGCAACAAAAGCAGAAATTTACTGAAAACAAAAGTAGGTTCCACAGGGTGGGAGCCGCAGGAGCACAGGCACTCAAGACCCTTCTTACAGAATTTTCTAGGTTTAAATACCCTCTATAGGTTTCCCATTGGTTACTTGGTGTACACCCTATGTAAATGAAGTAGTAGCCCACAGTCAGTCTGATTGGTTGTGGAAAGCAACTAATTAGAGGCTGAAGTGAAGTTACAAAGTTACACTCCTATGCAAACTTCAATTTTCTGTATGCCATGCAGAAGAAAAGAGGGGTTTGCAAAGGGAGTAGCTTCTGGTCCTTTTGTTACTTAGGTGTGAAAAGTTTGGGATTTTCTTTCAGATTTAGCTATAGGAAGTCAGCACGAATAAGCCTTAGGTTCCCTGCCTCCAGACCCTATTCTCCTGTCTCAAGATCACATTGAACCCTAGGTAACTGAAACTGCCTACTGCATGTAAGGAAGAACTACTGTATTTTAATTACATTAACTCCTCTAAATTATTTTGGTCTTAAGGTAGAAGGGAAAATATGCATTTGAAGGGTCAGTTCACTGACACTACTATTTAATATGCATTTTTAGCCAGATCTAATAGTCACAAGAAAATAATCACTAACATCCAGGAACTGACCTGACCCAGCTATACCCCAGTGTTGGGAGATAGCTTGACATTCATAGCTAGGCTATGATTGTCCTATAGAACACCAACTAATCAGAGAAGGTCACTCTGTGACTGTGATGAAGTAAGGCCAAAAAAAAAAAAAAAGACCAGTTTATAATTTTGTCTAAGCAGAGACAAAAACAATGCCACTGTGCAAACCACAAAAACATTAGCTTTTATTATTAATAATTGTACTCAACAGTCTAGTAACATTGATATTGGCCAGGAAGCTTGGTAAGATAATCCAATCATTTACCTATGCAGAACAGACTGAAACAAAAACAAAGCAGGCACATAATAAATTTCAGCATAAAGACCATATATGGATGTGATCTAGTACAAGAAGGCCACTACTATTTAGTCCTACTTCACAGATTTGGTTCTTAGTTAACTACTTAATTAGATGGCATGTATTTTGAAATTTAATGTGAGTTTTTTTTTTAAGTACTCTTGGGAGTTAAACACAATTGTATACTGTGTCTGAAATGGACCTGGCTCCTCTTCTTACACTGTCAGCAATTAACTGAAAAAAATTGATAAATACTATGTAATTATCAGTTACTGTTAACCCAGGCAAACAAGTTAATTTCAAATGAAACATGAAATCAGGCCGGCATGGGTGGCTCATGCCTGTAATCCCAGCACTTTGGGAGGCCGAGGCAGGTGGATCCCCTAAGGTCAGGACCAGCCTGGCCAACATGGCAAAACCCCGTCTCTCATAAAAATACAAAAATTAGCGGTCATGGTGGTGCGCGCCTGTAATCCCAGCTACTCTGGAGGCTAAGAACGGAGAATCGCTTAGAGGAGGCAGAGGCTGCAGTGAGCAGAGATCGTTCCACTGCACTCCAGCCTGGGCAACAGATGGAGACCCTGACTCAAAAAAAAAAAAGGAAATCAGCCACGACTCAGATTTTTAATGCTAACAAGACGTTTTGCTTTCTAAATGCACATACTTTAAATACAAGGGTGTGAGGATTGATATTTTCACAATGTAAGTGGTGTTACGAAAATAATTACGAGAGCTTAATGGTAGAAAACTACGTTTAACTTGACATCGCTAGCAGCCAGCAGTCTAGCACATTATAGGTACTAAACGATGTTTTAAATAATTTCCCAAATCACAGAATTCCCTTCCAACAACATAATATACTCACCTCCCTGAAAAAAAAAAAAAAAAAGAAAAAAAAAAGGAAAAAATCCATAATACAGTCATAAACTCTTCATAGATCAAAAAAGCATTCAATTATTATGCTTGAAATAGACTTACTGGGTCTAAATTCACTTGTTTCAATTTTGTATTACTACCCTGGTGGCGATTTCACTTTTCATCATTAAGGACGTCCCCAAACTCAAGGACGTAAGCTTCCAATATTCGGATAAGCAGTGCAGACGCAGCCGGCCAGGATGCCAGCAGTGCCTGCCTACGTGAGCAGGGCTATGTTCCCCGCAGCAGCTACAGCGCATGCTCGAAGCGGGCGAGGCGGAGGCGCGGGGAGGCGCCGGCTTAGCTGCAGGGGTCTCGGCCAAGGTCGGCTGTACCTGGACCCTGGGGCGGCTTGGGCAACTGTTGGACGTGACTGCGTTCAGCTGCGTCGGGCTCGCTTCACAGACTTGCCCAAGTTCGGGTGTCTTAGCTGCCCCTTTGCCACCGCAGGCCTACCCCGCCCGCGTATGAGAAGTCTGTGACGGGTGGGGGGCGGAGCTAGCCAGCGCCGGGACCGCTGATTGGCTGCGTCGGCTTCCTTTTTCCCCTTCCTGGTGTCCCCTTTTAGGCGCGGAGCAGCAGGCAGCCAGCCAGCCGGGAGCCGGCCGTCACAGTCGGCTGGGTTGCGCTTTGCTTTTGCAGTGAGGCATTGACCTGCCCATATGACTTGGCGCTCTCCACCAGCAGGAATTTCCAGAAGGAGTTTGAATTTTTGTGATTTTTTTGAATATTTGGTTGGTGGAATATGTTGGCATTTATGTTTGCTTCCAAATCAGTGTCTTGCTCACAGCGTAGATGACTTTCTCTCCGAAACGCTAAGTATTCTCTCCCGCAGGAGCGCAAATCCTTGTTTTTCATGACAGATCTCGACGACAATATATGCAAAAGATATATAAAGATGATAACTAATATAGTTGTATTAAGCCTGATCATTTGCATTTCCTTAGCTTTCTGGATTATGTCAATGACTGCAAGCACCTACTATGGTAAGTATGAATCTTCTAAATTATTTCTCTGTAATCTAGTCAGTGGAATTAAAAAACATGCCATTGTGAAATCCAAAACTCTTATTATCTGATGGTTATGAATGATTGTGTTTACTTAACTTACATAGCCTGAATTTAACTTACTAACGTGATAATATAAATCGTGTCTTTAATAAATGCTTGCTGTGATAATTCGAGTTATACCTATTAATTTTTTTAATTGTTACTTTTTATAAGATAGGGTCTCTCTGTGTTACCAGGCTGGTCTCAAACCCTTAGGCTCAAGTGATCCTCCCACTTGGTTCTTCCAAAGTGCTAGGAATACAAGCCACCAGATCGGGCCTAGTTATGCCTCTTTCGAAATGTCTTTATATATTGTGTAACTATTCCATCTGCCTTGGTGAAAGATCAGTGAGGTGAACATAGCTTTGTACAGCAATTACAGTTATGCTTTTAATTTTGAAAAAGAATATTAGTAATGGGCCGGGCCTGGTAGCTCACACCTATAATCCCGACACTTTGGGAGGCCGAGGCGGGCAGATTACCTGAGGTTAGGAGTTCCAGACCATCCTGGCTAACATAGTGAAACCCTGTCTGTACTAAAAATACAAAACTAGCTGGGTGTGGTGGCGCATGCCTGTAATCCGAGCTACTTGGGAGGCTGAGGCAGGAGACTCACTTGAACCCTGGAGGCAGAGGTTGCAGTGAGCCAAGATCATGCCACTGCACTCCCACCTGGGCAACAGAGCAAGACTCCTTTCCAAAAAAGAAGAGAGAGAGTATTAGTAATGGTTTCACATGTTCTGTAAAAATAATGAGAATTAAAGACGGTACAATATTTACATTTGGAGAGCTGAAAGACTTATCTGCCATTTCGTTGCTTTAAAGGAATAGACTCCTTTTGAAGCCTAAAGCTACATTGCTTAAATATAAAGTACTCTGAACTCAGATCTTTAAGCTTTTGAGGTGCTTTAGAGCATAAGCCTCTGTGTACACAAACTTCCTTCTCCTATAAAAACAAAATACTGGTCAGTTCACAACAAAGGAAAAACTGAAAAGGAGAATGAGAAAGTGAACTGTCTTAAATGGTTATATCATAAGGGATTGCCATTTCAGACTGTGGTCTTTTTGCAAACAGACACATGAATAATTGGAAAGGGTTTTCCCGGGTACAGAAGCTCTCAGGGTTGTTCATAAAAATTCACAGTGGGAGATCCGAGTTTTAGGGGAGAGGTATACGAGAAGATTCTTGTTAGTGCCACTATTTACTATGACTTGAACTAAATAGAATAAATCAGGATTTGTAAACTGAAGTATCCCTCTGGGGGGCCAGTCACCTAATACAAATGAATGAAACTGCAAGTTTTTGTGTATTAGACATGTGGTAATAGTTTTCACTTCCAGAAATAGGATATTTCTCATCTTTTGTTGAATACTTGGCCCTTCTTGTCTTTTAGTTTTCCTTTTTTTTTTTTTTGAGACAGAGTTTTGCTCTTGTTGTCCAGGCTGGAGTGCAGTGGTGAGATCTTGGCTCATTTGCAACCTCTGCCTTCCAGTTTCAAGCGATTCTCTTGCCTCAGCCTCCCGAGTAGCTGCGATTGCAGGCACCTGCCACCATGCCTAGCTAATTTTTGTATTTTTAGTAGACATGGGGTTTCACCATGTTGGCCAGGTTGGTCTCAAACTCCTGACCCGTGAGCCACCAAACCCTGCCTATTTTCCCATTTTTGATAGAAACACACGCAGTAGTTCACAGTTTTCTTTACCATAAGGAAATCACTTAGCCTGGGCGTTTAGGCGTCTATCAGGAGTGACGGGAACTTTAAACAGGAAAGCCATGGCCTGATTAAAGGAAGGGACCTTTCTTTACCTTTAGTCAATTCTGCCATGTGGGGCAGAACTTGTCAATTTTAGAAACCAAGAATGTGGATTTTTATATGGTATCTCCTACTCTTTAAATATTGACTCACTCTGCTAGCCAATTGTCTGTGAGCTGGATGCAGCCTTTGGAATAATCAATTTCTAACCATTGAATAAGGCGTGCTCTAAAAGGCAGAGAGAGGAATAAGATCCCGTTAAAAAAAGAGTTTGTTCTGGTGGTCCTTGAAATTTAATATGTGCACCCTTTAAAAAACAGAACCAGAGATTCATTTCAAATATCTAGATATCCATTATTATCATAAATAGCAGTAAAAGATTTTTTATACTTGTACATAACTTATTTGGCCATTCCCCAATAAGACTGCTTCTCTGAAAATATGCATGCATGTCTTACCATAAATACAGTTATGCTCCACATAACGATGTTTTGATCAATGGTGGACCACACATACAACATTTTCCCATAAGATTATAATACCATATATTTACTGTACTTTTTCTATGTTTAGATACACAAATACCATTCTGTTATAATTGCCTGCAGTATTCAGTACAGTAACATGCTATACAGGTTTGTAGCCTAGGAGCAATAAGCTATAGAATATAGCTTAAGTGTATAGTAGGCCCTACCATCTAGGTTTGTGTAAGTACAGTCTGTGATGTTTGCATAACTGTGAAATCACCTAAGGATGCATTTCTCAAAACATATCCCTGTCTTTAAGTGATGCATGACTGTATTTGTCTTTGGTGACTTCATCTCAGTGTTTGTACTTATGACAATATTTTAATCCAAAAGCAGTTACAGAAGTTAACTGCCAAAACACAATTTGTGCTCCACCTTTATAATTTTTCAGGTAACTTACGGCCTATTTCTCCATGGCGTTGGCTGTTTTCTATTGTTGTTCCTGTTCTGATCGTCTCTAATGGCCTCAAAAAGAAAAGTCTAGATCACAGTGGGGCTCTAGGAGGTATGTTTTTATTTTGAATGTTTACAGTAACTAATAAGTGCTTGCTTATATAATTTAAATATATGTTTTCTAAATTCTAAATATATGAGACTGACTAAAAATCATAGTGTTATATATTTTAGACAATGATAAAGTTATATCTTGCTCAGCATTCCTATTATCAAAATTTCAGAAACTAATGTACACTTGCAGTGTAACATACAAATTAAACTTTTTAATTGATACAAAGTAGATTAATGGGGATAGATGAACCTTGACTATTCTGCTCCTTTAGTTTGATTAATTTAGCAGAAACCCTGGAGTACTCCTCCTAGATGTAAAATAAAGCATTTTGAGAGAATAACTCTTGGAAATTGCTGTTAGTAATCTCAAACAGAGCAGTCCAAACTTAGTGTTCTAGATTAATTTTCCAAAACTAAGTTGGGAACAGGCCATGTATTCATTCTTTTAGTAATTTTTTTTTTTTTTTGAGACAGTCTTGCTCTATTGTCCAGGCTGGTGTGCGGTGGCATGATCAGCTCACTGCAACCTCCTCCTCCTGGATTCAAGCGATTCTGGTGCCTCAGCCTCAGAGTAGCTGAGACTATAGGCCTGTGCCACCATGCTCAGCTAATTTTTTCTGGTATCTTTATTAAAGATGGGGTTTCACCATATTGGTCAGGCTGGTCTCAAACTCCTGGCCTCATGTGATCACCCGCCTGGGCCTCTCAAGATGCTGGGATTACAGGTGTGAGCTACCATGTCTGACCCATCTTTTAGCAAACTTTTATTGAACACTTACTACTATGTACCACTGTTCTAGAAACTTGGGATAGATCAGTAAACAAAAAGGACATGGTGTCATTTCTTATGGCACTTATATTCTTTAGGGCAGACAGATAGTAAATAAAATAGATATAACTTTTCAGGTATTCATACAATTTATGACAAAAATATTAAAAGATAATTAAGTGTTAAGTACATACGTTGGAAGATGTGGTGCATTCTTTTGTAGATGGTGTCAGGTGCTTTTCTCTAAGGAGGTCATTTTACATTGGTATCTAAAGAAACTAGTGATGAGATTTGACAGAATCATGTTCCAGGCTGACAGAATAACAGGTGCTAAAGTCCAGATATCTATAATCCTGGCTTACTTGAGAATAAGAATAGTAAGGCTCAATTTGACTAGAAAATAATAACAATAGGAAAAGAAGCGAGAGATAAAATTGAATAAATATGCTCTAGCAATGTGCTTTCATGGTCCCGTGGTTCTGTCAGTTTCGCAAAGGTCAAAACTTTTTTACTCTTTTTCTTAAAGAGGGAACCCCAAATTATATAAGCTTTGGGCTCCACAAAGCCTGGATCTATCCCTTATTTCATTTTTAGGTCATAGAGAGAATTAGATGAGATAATTTAAAGTTCTTACCTCATTGGCTGGATGCATAGCCAACATTTATTTAGTGCTTATTATTATTAGGCAGAGTTCTTCAAAATCATGCCAATTCTATTCATAATTAAGAAATATTGTTTAAGTTCTATTGTGAGATTTCTTTTTCTTTTGTGGGGTAGAGAATTAAAGTTAACTGGGCATATTGATATCTTTATATGAATTTTATTTTACCATATAATCAGTAAGTATTAGGAATGGTTATGTTTTACCTATTTAACAGGTGCTTATGTCACATTTACTATGTAGCAGGCACTGCTGTTATTTCTTTGGTAGTATTAATTCATTTATAACGTAATTTGAACAATCTCTGCTTGAATATAATAACAAGGAGTTATGTTTGCTAAAAAACAGTTCTTTCTGGGCTGGTCAGATGGCTCACACCTGTAATCCCAGCACTTTGGGAGGCCAAGGCAGAAGGATCACTTGAGTCCAAGAGTTTGAGACCAGCCTGGGCAATATAAATGAGACTTCACGTGATGGTGCACACCTGAAGTCTCAACTACACAGGAAGCTGATCGTGCCACTGCACTCAGCTTGGGCAACAGAGTGAGACCCTGTCTCAAAAATTTAAAAAAAAAACACTCTCAGATATACTTGCCTTAGAATTTATTATTCTTATAGAAAGAAACGTCAAGTCCTTCTTGAAATTCTGTCTTCCTTTGGCTTCTGTGCTGTATATTTTCCTGCTTCTCTGACTTTTATGATCTCTACTGTTGTTTCTTTCCTGCTGCAGTTTCCTCTCCTCCCTTCTAGCCCTTGAGCCTCTACTCCTCCCCTATATTGATTTAGAATTAAAAAATATGTATTTGGAACCAAATACTGCTACCTGTTATCAGTGCAAACTTGGGCAAGCCACGTAACTCCTAGGAGCCTCACTTTCTTAATCTCTTATGGAATATCTCCAATAGTAATACCTTATGGGCTTATTGATGAAGCTCAAACAAGATATTATATGAGGTAACACATCTGTGTAAACTATACAAAAATGTTCATTGTTAGTTATTATGTACTTTCAACCATATTTTTATACATGAATGACTATTAAATTGGCATTGCCACAAACATTTATTTCTTCGTATCTCTGCTCATATTACTCCTCCCCCTCTGACCTCTCTCCTACCTCATTACATATGCTGATTATTGTTATCATCTGCATTAATAGAGAAATACGTATCGAGATTTGAAGGAAGAATAGACAGTTCTGGGCCGAAAACAATGAAAACTGCCGAAAATTAAAACCAACACTTGCAGAGTAAAATTAAATGAAGTATTCCCACTTAGAAAGTTTCTGGTTCTAGGCTTCTTAGTGCTTTATCAAGTATTCTTATTGAATAGGATTCAAATCTAATAAGGTCATTTCTTTGCTGCTAGCCCTAACAAATGAAAATGATCAAATGTAGTAGCAGATGGAAGCAAGTCATTAACTTGCTTTCAGTAGTAACTGATAGTTCTAAAGTCAGGTAGCAAAAATATAATATGTATGTTTCTAAAAATTATCCTGGTGGTATAATATGCCGCTTGATCTCCTTGACCATAAAGGACATCTACTAGATTATAAACTCCTTGAGGACAGAGTATTTTATGCTTCTGTGTTCCATGTTTCTTTGAATAGTGCTAGATACATAATAGATGATTAAGAATATATGTTTGATTTTTTAAAACCTTTGCTTTTTTCCTAATTATTTCATTCTATAAAATGTTTATCTTATTTTTTATTCTTTTTTTTTTTTTTTTTTTTTTTTTTT
>NW_016107744.1:625412-691782 GCF_001604975.1 Cebus imitator
TTTAATTTATGGCCAAGTATAGTGGCTCACACCTGTAATCCCAACACTTAAGGAGGCCAAGACAGACAGATTGCTTGAGCCCAGGAGTTTCAGCCCAGTCTGGGCAACATGTTGAAACCTGTCTCTACTAAAAATTAGCCGGGCATGATGGCAGGTGCTGTAATCCCATCTACTTGGGAGGCTGAGGCAGGAGAATCACTTCAACCCAGGAGGTGGAAGCTGTAGTGAGCTGAGATTATGCCACTGCACTTGAACCTGGGTGACAGAGTGAGACTCTGCCTCCCCCCAAAAAAATTTTTTTTAGAGGCATGGTCTTGCTCTATCACCCAGGCTGTAGTGCAGCGATGCAATCATAGCTTAGTGCAGCCTTGAATTCCTGGGCTCAAGCAATCTGCCTGCCTTAGCCTCCTGGGTAGCTGGGACTACAGGAACACACCATCACATCCAGCTTTTCTTACTGTTTGGAACTTTTTGTTTCCTTAAAGATTAAAAAAAATAAAAAAACCTAATGCTGATTTTAAGTATATCATAGTAGTTGGGAATATTAGCCTAGAGTATGACTGCAAGTCACTGAAACTCTCAGTGTTGTACTTCTCCTGTCTATAAAATGTGAAGGAATAATGGTATCTATAGCAATGAATTATCACGAACTGTCATCCATGTAAAATGCTTACCACAATACCTGGCATATAAATATTTTATAAATATTAGTTATTATTACTGATTTCCTTCCACTACTACCATTCACAGTGATATAGTTTGACCGCCGTTGTCCTCAACCAAATCTCATCTTGAATTGTAGATCCCATAATTCCCATGTGTCATGGGAGGGACCTGGTGGAAGGTAATTGAATCATGGGAGCAGGTCTTTCCCGTGCTGTTCTCATGATAGTGAATAAGTCTCACAAGATCTGATGGTTTTGTAAATGGGAGTTCCCCTATACAGGCCCTCTTGCCTGCCGCTAGGTAAGACATGACTTTGCTCCTCATTTGCCTTTAGCCATAATTGTTAGGCCTCACTAGCCCTGTGGAACTGTGCGTCAATTAAACCTCTCGTCTTTATAAATTACCCAGTTTCAGGTTTGTCTTTATTACTAGCCTGACAATGGACTAATACAAAGGAATTTTACTTTGACACATCATGACTTTAGTGTGTCGAGGATTGAGAAGAATTACAGAACTTCCTCAGGATCTGGGTATTTAGAACCTTCATGACAGAAACATATACCCAGTGTTGAGAGGAATGGGCAGGGGTTCAGTCACACTCAGTCCCTAAGCTGCACACTGAAGTAGAGGACTCTGGTCTCTTGGAGAGAGAGTGAGCATTGCCAGAATAAGGAGAGAGTCACATGAAGGGGATTTGTGGGAAAGTGTTTGTGGAAGAGCACAGCAAGAGGGGGTGTTGTCAGGAGGGGCCAGTGGTGGTACACTGTGTGGTTTCACAAGGGGGACCTGACCTCTTTTTGGTTACTATAATTCAGGTCTGGTTTCAGTCTTTCTGAAGTAGAAACCTCACTCTGTCATGTATGCAGAGTTGATTAGAGCCTGGAAAACTGGTTGAATGTTGCTCATTGTCATAAAGGATTGATATATGACCCAGAATGCCACTTTATTAATCAGGCAGAAGAACACAAACCTCACTGTTCAGGCATGCCCTATGCTTGTTTCCAGGCCACTTGAGAAGTCAGATTATAATTAGAAGGCTGCTTTGGTGAGTACAAAGTCTGAGAAAGAGTAATGCGAGTCCACAGTTCAAAGGTTCTTCTTTGGATATGGTTCAAGAAGTCTACCAACCTCTGGTTCTTTGGGCCTTCACTTTATACATTTTAGGCTAGCCAATTAAGTTATTATAGAATACGTATGAAACAATAGATTAGTTCTGAGTTTATTAAATTGCTATGAAATTCCAGTCCTGCCCTTCTCTTTTATGCCTCCTGGGGATTACCCAGGTCAACCTGGTTGGAATTTGGAGTGTAACTCAACTCCCATTGTCAGAAATTTGTAGACAGTGTCATTTTACTCCCCCAATGATATCTGTTAGGTACAGAATTTATCTGTTTTAGGCTCAGAAGGCAAACATAATCCTCGAGTCTTCAAATTATTTGGGAGTACCCTATTGTCATATATATGAACACTTTATCAATGATATTTAGAGATTTGCAGGATGGAGAAGTGGAAAAGATATGAACAGGAGATAACAGTTACTAATCTAAAAATGTAGACATAGGTGGGAGTTGCCAGAAGTTCCAAGCTATCTTTAGACTGCATGAAATAAAGCATTCCTTCAAAGCTTGTTGTCTTGTTCATTTCCTCAATGTGAAGCTGTCATCAACATGAACATTGATCACTTCATGTGGTATTTTAAGGTGGTTGAAGTAAAAAGGATATAGATGCCATTTGTGACATCTCAGTGTAGGCTGTTTAGGGCTCTTCTACTCGGGGTTTGTTTAGAGATGGTGGAACAATTGTTAACAGTGAATATTCATGAAGAGGAGGAGGGGAGACACTTTGACTTTCAGTTTGCATACTTCCATATGTTTTGACTTTCCCCTTCAATACTTGCATACTACTTTTGTAATGTTTTAAAAAGCAATTGAAAAAACTTAAAGGTTGGATAACAATATTATAATATTTATCAGTATTATTGTTGAGCTTTTGCCACTGGAACTGTTACTGTTATTAGTATCAATGACATTAGGTAACACTTTTTAAGGAGCTTTTACCGGATAATATAATAAGCATATTACAAAATGTGTTTATTAATATATTTATGTAATGAGCATATACAAAATATGCCCCTGGATAATAAGCATATTATAAAAATTATCCCTGACTTTTTACAGGAAGCCAGTGAAATAGGAATTATGATTATTCTTATTTCACCAATGCAAAATTGAGACTTAAGGAGGTTAGATAACTTATCCTAATCTTGAAGAGGTAGTTGGAGGAGCCAAAGTTTGAACTCTAGACTGTTCAACTCCAGACCTGAAGCACTTTATTATTATTAAAACTTTATGCCAAGTTACCCTATTTCTTGTATTCTCAATTAAAAGGTACCAAAGTTAAATACCAGTAATTGAGCATCTCTAGAAGAGTCAATGAATAACTATCTCATTGATTATGATATCTGAACCTTGAGCTAAGCAATGGAAAGGGTTATTATAGCAAAAGGAGGCCAGGTGCGGTGGCTCACTTCTGCAATCCCAGCACTTAAGGAGACCAATGCTGAGAAGATCACTTGAGCTCAGGAGTTTGAGACCAGCCTGGGCAACATAGTGAGACACCATCTCTATTTCTAATTTTTTTAAATTAAGATGATTTTTAAAGATTATCTAAAATACTATCTTACATTCATATGGCATTGTTTGAAAGGAGATTAAAATATAGTAAAAAAAAATGTGTACTCAAAATGGCATTCAGTTTACTGCTTGCTAAGAGCTTAATTGGTAAAATGCCAGTTGTTAGAAATGTACATTTCAGATTATAATATAAAAATAACTGGGGAAATGGCTGGATGCAGTGCCTAACACCTGTAACCCCAGCACTTTGGGAGGCTGAGGTGGACGGATCACCTGAGGTCGGGAGTTCAAGACCACAGCCTGACCAACATGGAGAAACCCCGTTTCTACTAAAAATATGAAATTAGCCAGGTGTAGTGGCACATGCCTGTAATCCCAGCTACTCGGGAGGCTGAGGCAGAAGAATCACTTGAACCTGGGAGGCAGAGGTTGCAGTGAGCCAAGATTGCGCCATTGCACTCTAGCCTGGGCAACAAGAGCAAAACTCCATCTCATCAATAAATAAATGGGAAGAAATCTGTTCTTTTTTCACAGCATTAATGTATGAATTGAGTATAATTCTGTGTTTATATATGTTTCTTTCAGGGCTAGTGGTTGGATTTATCCTAACCATTGCAAATTTTAGCTTTTTTACGTCTTTGCTGATGTTTTTCCTGTCTTCTTCTAAACTCACTAAATGGAAGGGAGAAACAAAGAAGCGCCTAGATTCAGAATATAAGGAAGGTAAAATTAATTATGTTTGATGTTAATCAGAATAGTACACTTCATTTCATCCTAACATAAGCTTTTAATCAGAATGTTGTTTAGACTGTCAAAACACATCAATTTTATATGAGAATTCCTTATGGTGGCCAAAGCGAGTTTATCATTTATTTCACAACAATAGGAAATAACAGCAGAATATTAGGAGCACTAGAGTCTGTCATAATTTTTCCAGATTTGTTAATAACAGTACAGAATCTGGGCAAATGTACTGTTCTACTTTTACTATTTTAAAAATGTTTGTTGTTGTTTTTCTTGTCTTAAACTTTAAAACATAAACACCTATAACTGCATGGTTTTCCTTCTAAGGAGAGAGCATTTATTTGTCCTTTTCTGTTTGTTTCCAGGTGGGCAAAGGAATTGGGTTCAGGTATTCTGTAATGGAGCTGTACCCACAGAGCTGGCACTGCTATACATGATAGAAAATGGCCCTGGGGAAATCCCAGTCGATTTTTCCAAGCAGTACTCTGCTTCGTGGATGTGTTTGTCTCTCTTGGCTGCATTGGCCTGCTGTGCTGGAGACACATGGGCTTCAGAAGTTGGCACAGTTCTGAGTAAAAGTCCTCCAAGGCTGATAACAACCTGGGAGAAAGTTCCAGTTGGTGAGTCCTTTTTTTCTTTTTGACCCATTGGTAGACATAGTTGGTGAGTCTTGACTTGGGATTCTTTTAAAAAACAAACCAAAAAACCTCTTGATTTAATGTATTTCTTATTTTAGAGCCTTTTAAGAACTTTATTTGGTCTCTTTAAATAATAATTGGAAAATTTCTATAGACTATTAAGCTGGTAATAATAAATAATATTTGCAGGAAATGTTAGCAAGACCTAGATAAGCAATACAGGAACATAGAGATTAATTTGCAAACATATGAGTAGGGAAGGAAAAGAAAGGGAACAATAGAATATTTATTGAGGGCCTGTTATGATATCAGTGCTTTAACCTATATCTCAGTTCTCCATTATCAATGTAGTCAACAACTACATAGGTTGAGCATCTCAAATCTGAACATCCAAAATCCAAAATGCTCCAAAATCTTAAACTCTTTGACATGATGCTCAGAGGAAATGTTCATTGGAGTGTTTCAGATTTATGATTTTGAGATTTGGGGGTGCTCAACTGGTAAGTCTATATAATGCAAATATTCCAAATCTGAAAAAATTCAAAATCCAAAACACTTCTGGTCCCAAGCAATTTGGGTAAAGAAAATACTCAACCTGTACTGTTTCTTCTTTTTGTCCTCTGATGCTTCTCTTCCTCTCTTCCCCTTCTTTTCTTTCTCACCCATCTTATCCTCTATCATTGCCTTCTCCTCCTCTTCTTTTATCTCCTCCTCTTCATCATCATCATAACAGCTAGCACATTTTAAGTACCTACTACAGAGCACTATTCTAACTGCTTTACACGGATTGCCACTTAGTACTCATAATAATCATATGAATTAGTTTATTATTTATATTTTATAAAGAAACTAAAGCCCAAAGAAGTTAAATAAATTAACTACAGTCATATGGCTTAAGAGTTGCAGAATTGGGCCTGGCAAGGTGGCCCAGCTGTCATCCTAGCTACTAGAGAGGCTGAGGTGGGAGGATCGCATGAGCCCAGAGTTGGAGGCTGCTGTAAGCTATGATCACACCATTGTACTCTAGCCAACGTTGACAGGGCAAAACCTTGTCTCTAAAAAGAGAGAGTAAGAGAGAGAGAGTAGCAGGACCAAGACTGAAACCAGGCAGTCTGGCTTCATTGAACCATTCTGCTTCACTGCTTAAAATATCAAGAGTTACTGAGGAGAAAATACTATTTTCTGAATAGGCTACAGTCTTTAGATTTCATTAAAGAGAATGCTTTCTTTAAATTAGTCTTGATTGGATAGGTACTTTGCTGTCCCTGACTTTATGTGTTTGCTGGTTGTTAACCTGATGATTTTCTGCATGTTTCTTCTTCAGGAACCAATGGAGGAGTTACAGTGGTGGGCCTTGTCTCCAGTCTCCTTGGTGGTACCTTTGTGGGCATTGCATACTTCCTCACACAGCTGACTTTTGTGAATGATTTAGACATTTCTGCTCCCCAATGGCCAATTATTGTATTTGGTGGTTTAGCTGGATTACTAGGATCAATTGTGGACTCCTATATAGGGGCTACAATGCAGTATACTGGTAAGAACATCCTTTCATTCTTGCAACTTATTGGTGTGTTAAAGAAATAGGGAAGAAATAGAGAAAAGAAAGAAAAAATGTCAACAATGAAAACAAATCCAAAGACACAGGATGTTGACAGACCAGAAATGATAGGACAGAGTCTCTTCCACAATTTTGGCTTTCTTATACTTTTGTATTAAATTAATTGAAAGATAATTAGTCTTGCATAGCAATGATTAGAAGCTGTGTGGGAAAGACACAATAGCACAGAGAACAGATGCTTTCGTGTGGGCCATTACCTAATCCAAGGAAAGAAAGACATTTGGGATCAGATCATTTTAATACAATTCCTTCCATTCATTTCCCCAGTCCATTTGAGGGATAATTGTACTAATCTGACTATACGCACGACCTACTTTATTACTGTGATATGCTTGCTATCCTTGCCGCTGAGTTTTTTGCCTCACTCAGGATATATGGTAGATGGCTGGGTGCAGTGGCTCATGCCTGTAATTCCAGCACTTTGGGAGGCTGAGGCGGGCAGATCACTGAGGTCAGGAGTTCCAGACCAGCCTGGCCAACATGGTGAAACCCATCTCTACTAAAAATACAAAAATTGCCAGGCGTAATGGTGCCTGCCTGTTAATTCCAGCTATTCGGGAGGCTGAGGCAGGAGAATTGATTGAACCTGGGAGGCAGAGTTTGCAGTGAGTCAAGATCATGCCACTGCACTTTTGCGTGAGTGACAGACCAATATTCCATCTCAAAAACCAACCAACCAACTATGTATGTATATATATATATATATATATATATGAGTGGTAGAGTATGTTTTTCTCAAAATTTTCAGTGCTTTGCTTCTAAGACTTTCTTATCCTATCAGTGTACTGACATATTCTGTTAGGTGTGTATTTATACTCTCATCAACCATGTTTCTCCTTTGATTGACATCAGGAAGAGGTTGGAAGGCTAGAGAAGGGTTCTCTCAGTACGGTCCTCCCAGTACTCTTCATGCCTCAGGAAATATATTTGCCCTTCCTTCCCTCTCTCCATCAGTCGGAATATTTGTTCTCAGTGTTGTTAGTCTCATTTAGATTTTAAGGATGAAGCAATCTGATCTTAATTCCCACTAAAGGGTAAATAACTCTACACACACACACACACACACACACACACACACACACAGTAACACATGTTTCTTAAAGAGTGTAGGTTTTATTCTAAATTGGTTTCTAGTTGGGTAAGTTTCTGATTGCATTGAGTGGGTTAAAAAGAAATGCATGCAGTAGGGGAGATTCTGTAAATCTTCGTGTGCCCCCTTTGTGCCAGCCCCATGCGCAACCCTTTGTTTACAGTGCTGTGGCCACAGACATGATCCCTACGCTCAAGGACCTCATAGATCAGTCTTGGAGGGGAGCCGCTGGAAAGGCAGGCCCAACCCGCCAGTTTCATGCCCTCTCTGCTTTTCATGTTCTCTCTTTCACTTCTGAAGCAACTCCAGAGGTATGGACAGAAAATTACTGAGGTGTATTGGAACCCTTGTATTCAAAGAGGCCATTTGTAATCAAGGGTTCTGTATCTCTCATCATATAAATTATCCATTAAAGTCGTTTAGCAGGTCACTTAGAACCTTTCAAAGACTGTATGCTTTGGAGGAAAAATCTATTTTGTTCTTTTTTTAAAATCAAGTAATTTGGGTTTTCTACCTCACTTGCTTCTTTTTCCATTTCAGGGTTGGATGAAAGCACTGGCATGGTGGTGAACAGCCCAACAAATGAGGCAAAGCACATAGCGGGGAAGCCCATTCTTGATAACAACGCAGTGAATCTGTTTTCTTCTGTTCTTCTTGCTCTCTTGCTCCCAACTGCTGCTTGTGGTTTTTGGCCCAGGGAGTGAACTTTTTTTCATTCCCACAGGTTGAAACTGGTGAGTCCAGCTAAACTTGCAATTCCAACTTTCATCCTAAGAATAATAATTGTAATGGCAAAGCAGAAATGCCAGCTCTTCCTATATTCCATTGTGATGGGATTTCACATTTTCCTCTCATCAACTCCCCTGTAATAGCTAGCATCTTTCTAGTGAAAGAGAAAGGTTCATAGAATTTGTGCATTTTTTTTCTGCTGAATGGAGGTCTTGAGCAATGAAGCTATATTATTCCTACATATTGCTGTGTATTGAATTGAAAGTTCCTATATAGTCAATGTCAAGTTTTGTCTTATTTTGTTTGTTTAAACCAGTGTAGGGAATAAAAGTGATGATATTTAAAATAGTTCTCCATTGAAGAAGAGAAAAGGCACTGTGCTAGTTACCCAAATGTTGTGTCTGTTTTACATAGTTTAAGCTGATGTGTATGGACGCCTAAGTGTGGTATCCTGAACTTCTCCCATTACATTGCTATTCACAATTGGGAAGAGTGTGGGGATTGGTTCCTAGTGAGTTTTGTGGCCTAGTCCACAATTATTCTTCTTTCCTCAGGGTTAGTGATGAAAAAAACCTAGATATCTTTTTCATATGACCATTACAATGTGTGAAAAAAGTTATTTTAACTAAAAGGAAAAGAACTCTATCTTATATCTAAAAAATGTGCACCTTATTATATGTTTCAGTTGCTCTCTGAACAGAAATTATTTTCAATGTAATATGTTGAATGTATTTCTAGCTTTCTTTGAATTATGTTTGGCATCCTGGCTTAGCACTGGCATCCTGAACAGTTAGTCACTGGGAAATTACTGTATTTCTTTATAAATTTACTGTCATACAAATTACTTGAAAATACTATGATTTTCTATTATCACCTTCTAAGTGTATTCCCTCTTACACTGTAGCCTCAATTAAAGCAAATTCTGCTTTTCAGTTTTGTTCCTCACTATGATTTACTGTGTGCCAAAGGAGTTTTGACATAGTACAGATTATTTTACTAAAAGTATTTTAAAATGTTTCTCATGTGATTTCTGTACCTTCTTCCTCCTGCCCTTTTTGCTTTTTTAAAGAAATTGGGGAAGGATTTATGAACACACCACCACCAGAGTGTGAGTAATGCTTAGAATTCTTTATTGGTGGCCCTACGATGGTGATGACCTAGAACTGACTTTGTTCAGGACAAAAAACAAAACAATCACACCCTTAATTTTGAAGCCAGTCAGATTAGGGAATTGCAACAATTGGCCTAGAACTTTGGGTATACATTGGAAGCACCAGGGCATGTTTGCCTTGTTTGTTTGTTTGTTTTTTGAGACAGAGTCTCACTCTGTGGCCCAGGCTGGACTCCAGCACAGTGGCTTAATCTCGGCTGACTGTAGCCTCCGCCTCCCAGGTTCACACAATTCTCTTGCCTCAGCTACCCAAGTAGCTGGGATCACAGGCGTGCACTACCACCCCCAGCTAATGTTTGTATTTTTAGTAGAGACAGGGTTTCACCATGTTGGCTAGGCTAGTCTCGAACTCCTGGCCCCAAGTGATCTGTCCCCTCAGCCTCCCAAAGAGCTATTACAGATGTAAGTCACTGTGCCCAGCCACCAGGGCATGTTTTTTAAAAAGTACTGGTGTCTCGGTTTTACACTGCAGAAATCTGATTTATCTGATCTAAGGTACAGCCCTGATATTGGGACTTTTTAAAGCTCTGACTATATGTTAGAATCATCATGTAAGGAGTTTTTAAAACACTGTTGTAAGGGCCCCTTTCTAGACCAAGTCAGTCAGAATGTTGGACAATGAGGCCCTTGCATGTATATTTTTACAAAGCTCTCTGGGAGATTCTAATGCTTAACCATGTTCAGAAGCACTGAATAAGAATATCCTGGGCTGGGCATGGTAGCTCACGCCAGTAATCCCAGCACTTTGGAAGGCCGAGGCAGGTGGATCACTTGAGGTCAGGAGTTCAAGGTTAGCCTGGCCAACATGGTGAAACATTGTCTCTACTAAAAATACAAAAAATTAGCCAGGCATGGTGGCACGTGCCTGTAATCCCAGCTACTCGGGAGGCTGAGGCAGGAGAATCACTGGAACCCAGGAGGTGGAGATTGCAGTGAGCCGAGATGGCACCACCGCCCTCCAGTCTGGGCAACGAGCAGAACTCCATCTCCAAAAAAAAAAAAAAAAAAAAAAAAAAAAAAAAAAAAAAAAAAAAAAAAAAAAAAAAAAAAAAAAGAATATTCTAAGCACTAGAACTACTGAATAAGAATATCCTAAAGCACTGTGTCTAACCACTTGAAAAGAGTGGGACTTTTCAATTTTAGGGAAATAACTATTTGCAACAACACAGCATGTTATCTTTATGGATTAATAACTTCTGGTAACTATAGTGTCTTACAGCTACATCACATATAAAATTATTGTGTCAGCTTTCACACAACCTGCACGTTGTTCTAACATGTGCTTTTTCTTTTCTTGGAGATTCATCTTCATGACATACTAGGGGACAAAAATATTTATTGGGACTGTCTTTGGGTTTAGTAGAATCACTGTATCATTAACAGTTTGGGGTCCTTTATTTGAAAACTGAGGTCTAGATGTGTTTTGCAATCAAAATTTTTGAGATTTTGAAAAACTAATAGGGTCTACATAAAATATTTCACTCAAAACTACTAAAAAAAAGTCTGGGACAGCAGCTCATTATCAAATATGCTATTTTTGTGGTGATTTATGAATATCCCCACTAAGTATGATAACTAAAGATCATAAAGAGCCTCAGATCAAATCAGGTCAGGTTTTGTCAACAAACTTGTGAAGAAACTGGTTTTCATAGCTTTTTAGACATGAGAATTGAGGATAAGAAATTGTGTCTCTGTCCTTTTTTTTTAATTTTTGTAAGTTCATATTCTACAGTGACATCTTTTGAATTGGATATTTAACTAATTCAACTTATTTTTCCTCTTTGCAGAATGGGCAGTTGATGTTAAAAACACTTCTCATGGAAAGAGCTCTATATAACAGTATAATAAAACTGCCTGCCTTGGCAGCATAAAGGTGTACTATTTCTTATCATACTGATACATGATAGAGAAGGGCAGATATATGTGGTATGGGGCAGCTCCTGAAAGAGACTTCCAGGAGTAGCATGTTGAAAACTCCCTCATTAAATAGAGCCACCAGGAGAGCAAAGAATTGATACAGCAGGTCATTCTATTCTTAGCTTTTCTCATTACTTGAGTTATCTATTCCTCATATATCTCTTTCCACCTATCTGCTATACACGTAGGATGCTGGCTGCAGAAATATCAACCTCACCCTAATTACATAAAGGACTAGTATAGAGAAAAAGCATGTAAAATAATGCTTTAAACTTTGCCACATACCTGCGATATGAACAGCTGCTGCCTGTTATATACAGTGGGTATACTAGAGCCCAGTCATATGATTTTCCTGATGTTTTATCTAATGTTCCCAGTTCCATCACAATGAGAATGATCTATACTAGCCACCAGATCCCAGGTGAATTGTGGTGTGCTTTAAAAATGAAAACACAATTCTGTGGTTTCATTATTTAATCCCCTTATGGAGTATCTGTATTGGCTGTTTTCTGTTTGTTTGTTTGTTTTTGAGACGGTCTCATTCTGTCACCAGGCTGGAGTACAGTGGCACAATCTCAGGCAATCTCGGCTCACTGCAACCTCCGCCTCCCAGGTTCAAGCGATTCTCCTGCCCTAGGCACCCAAGTAGCTGGGACTACAGGCATGTGGCACCACACCCAGCTTATTTTTATATTTTTAGTAGAGATGGGGTTTCACCATGTTGGCCAGGATGGTCTTGATCTCTTGACCTCATGATCCACCCACCTTGGCCACCCAAAGTGGTGGGATTACAGGCTTGAGCCACCGCACCCAGCAAGTATCTGTTTTTGTAACTCCAAGTAGTTCTCAATATTTTAAAAATACTTAAGCATTCAATATATATTCGTTGAATTAAGTTATTTGACTCTAACATTATTTCTTTTAAGAGTCACTGGAAGGCAATAATCAGTAACATATCCCTGGAGGAAAATATAAAATGAAAAACCAGTTTGGCTACCAGAATTTCTACGAACTGGAGTGTTTCTGGCATTTCTCAATCATGCAAAATAATATTAATGGTCAATAACTAACGAGTCAGGAAATTATTGAAGAAGTGAAGGAGTAGCAGGGCAAGGCTTAAAATTATTTTCCCTGACAAGACTAAACTCTCAATTTATCGTAACTACCCTCTTTAAAAAAATTTTTTTTGTAGATCTAGTCACGAATCCAGACAAGATTGATTGATTGATTGATTGATTTTTGAGACAGAGCCTTACCCTGTTGCCCAGGCTGGAGTGCAGTGGCACAATCATAGCTCACTGTAGCTTCAACTTCCCCAGTTCAACTCATCTTCCTGCCTCAGCCCCCAAGTAGCTGGGACTACAGACATACACTACCACACCCAGCTACTTTTTGAAAAAAACTTTTTTGTTGTAGAGATGAGTCCAGACTATGTCCTGTGTTGTCCATACCGGACTTGAACTCCAGTGTTCAAGTGATCTTCTCACCTTGGCCTCCCAAAGTGTGGGATTACAGGTGTGAGCCACCCCACCCAGCCAAAAATTTATTTCATAAATATGGCAACTCTTTTTTGAGTTTAGATTTTTTTTATTTTTATTAATATTTAATTAAATAATACACTGAATCTATTTTTTAAAAAATTACAACATTAGGCCAGATGTGGTAGCTCATGCCTGTAATCCCAGCATTTTGGGAAGTCAAGTTGGGAGAATTTCCAAAGGCCATGAGTTTGAGACTAGCCTGGGCAACAGAGCAAAACCCTGTCTCTACAAAAAATAAAAAATTAGCCAGACATGGTGGTGTACATCTGTAGTCCCAGCCACTCAGGAGGCTGAGGTGGGAGGATTGTTTGAGCATGGGAGTTGGAGGCTACAGTGAGTCATAATTGTGCCACTGTGCTCCAACCTGGGTGACAGAAACTCTTTCTCAATTTAAAAAGTAATAATAAAAATAAATAAATAAAAATTACAACATTAGGAATAAAGCTAAAATATTATTTTGCCCCTACAACCCCCTCAGCAACTCTGAGCTCCTCCTATCTTCACCAAGCTAATTACTGATATAAATATGGGGTATGGGCCAGGCACAGTGGCTCATGCCTGTAATCCCAGCACTTTGGGTGGTTGAAGCTGGAGGATTACGTGAGGCCAGTAATTCGAGACCAGCCTGGTCAACAGGATGAGACCCCTATCTCTACAAAAAAAATTTAAAAATTAGCCAAGTGTGGTGGTATGTGGCTGTAGTCCCAGCTACCCAGGAGGCTGAGGCAAGAGGATCACTTAAGCAGAAGAGTTCAAGGCAGCAGTGAGCTATGATCATACCACTGTACTTCAGTCTGGGCAGCAGAATGAGATCCTGTCTATAAAAATAAAAATAAATAAATTTTGAATATTTTGTACATAATTTGTTTAAGTATGTTGTAACATACTTTAAAATCAATGAAATTGTTATAATTAGTATTGTCTTTTTGCTGCCTCAAGTCAGGTGCTTACATCCTAGAAAAATCTAGGAAGAAGGCTGGGTGCAGTGGCTCATGCCTGTAATCCCACCACTTTGGAAGGCCAAGGCAGATCACTTGAGGTCAAGAGTTCGAGATCAGCCTGGCCAACATAGTGAAACCCCTTCTCTACTAAAAAAATACAAAAATTAACTGGGTGTGGTGGTACATGCCTGTAGTCCCAGCTACTCAGGTGGCTGTGGCACGAGAATCACTTGAACCCAGGAGGCAGAGGTTACAGTGAGCTGAGATTGCGCCGTTGTTCTCCAGCTTGGGAAACAGAGTGAGACTCAGTCTCAGAAAAAAATAAAAATCTAGGGAGAAAGATTAGAAAGATATACACCAAAATACTATTGTTATCTGAGATAATTACATATGTATTTAATACTGTTAAAAATACACATACAAAACTTATTTTAAGTATTTTTCTATAAAGTCTATAATCAAATTTGTTTTTTCTATGAATCAAAAACATGGTCAAAGTAAAAATAATCTCTGGAATTGCCCCTCTTTCCCCTCCACTGCCTCCTCATATTATTTTAAATTATATTTCTTCTCTTTATAAACTACTTTATTAACAATGAACTGAAAGAGTGAAATGGAATTTTAGTATAACATAAAAGTAACTGGATACTCAAGGGAATTTTTTGATACCTTTGAGACGGGACATTTCCCTTGACCTCTTCACAGGACTTGTGAAGGGGAGCTTGTTTACTCAGCCAGAAGCTCTGAAACCCTCATGGGAGGGGGAGCACACAGGTGAGCAGGTGCAGGAGCCAGGGCGAACAAATGCTGGAACCATCCAGTAGCTCCTCTCTGGCGGGATCAAGCTTTGAGCAGGCCCTGAGGCAGCGTCCAAGCATGTTACAATGCTCTTTTAGCTCTGCTTTCCGGGAGGGAGTGTCTTTGACCCCCAGAGCCCCAGAGGGCATGTGTTACAATCAGTGCTCTTTGAGCATTTGCTGTCCAAAGATGGCTAAGTGTTCACCACCTCATTGGAGGGTAAGGGTCACAGCATTTTACTCTTCCCTCTTGGTACTCAAGTTCTTGTCTGGCATCCAGGAAGAATCAGGTGACACAAACCAGTTGAAGGGTGGTGTATGCGGATAATTTTCTTAAGTGGCGGAAGTGGCTGTCAGCGTGAAGGGGAGCTGGAAAGGGATGGATTGGGCAGATAATCTTCCCCTGGAGTTTAGCCATGCCTGTTCAAACTCTTCTCTGAAGTCCTGCTATCAAGCCATCCTTCTGAAGTCAAGCTGCTTTTCTCCAACTGCTTCTTCTCTTCTCTCCTTCTTTGCCACTCTGATTGCTCTGCTCTCCTGCCAGTGGAGCTTGGGGGTTTTATGGGCACAAGGTGGGAGGTGGGGCAGGCCAGGGTGGTTTTGGAAAAGGCAACATTAGGTGGGAAAACAAGGATGTGAAGTTCTCATTTAGGTCCTGGAGTCCAGGCTTGAGACTGGAGCCCTCATCAGGGACCACACCCTTTTCTACCTAGTATTTCCCTGCTTCCTGTTTGTATCACCTTCACTTTCAGATTCTTGTAGAAATTAAGTATCACATAACTACTTGCCCATGTAGTGAATCTGGTATGAGACTGGAGTTTTGGCAGATTTTTCAAATTCTTCTGATCTTGCTTAGCTGTTTACATTTGGAATAATACATGGCAAATACCTTATTGCATGACAAGATTCTCAACACATTGTCATAGAATTCTAGAATAAAGAACCTTAAGGAACCTTTTTAGCTCATTGCCCAGACTTGAAGCTAAAAAATACATATACTATCTCATATGAATGAGTATAATCTTATCCAACTCTTTAATGCTTCCTTTCCTTTATGTACCCATCCGTTATGCCTGGAATTTTTTCTGCTCCCTTATCAATCCTTCAAAAACCAGCTCAGTAACACTTCCTCTGAGAAGCTTTTTCAGATTCTTTCAGCTGAATTAGCTATCTTCATACAGTTTTACACTTTATAGCAGTTATGACACAATGAACATTTGCTGAATAAATACCCTCAGTATAGTAATACTTAACCTATTTCTTAAACTACTAGTCTCCCTATAGTAAAGACACCAGCCAGGGCTCTAAACTTTTCCTTAGGATTAAATATGGTTTTCAAGTCCATTCTTAGGGCCAGAATCATAATAGTGATTCTGTTATTTTCTCTTGATCTCATCAAGCTACAATTTTAAAAATAATGATACTAACTAGGATTAGCAAAGAAATAAATTCATTAGAAACTGTATGCTATGGATACAGGATCCCACATTTTCGCTGTAATCATCTGTATAGTGTTGCATGTAGTAACTCAATTATAAAACTAATAAAATTTGATCCTAAAATTTGTCTTTATAAGGGACTACTGAGATACTATTAAACAAGATTCTCTAATTTTTTTTCCCTAAAAGTGATGCCACTAAGTTGTTTCTAAACATTGATGATTCACAAGTGCATTTCCCAATTATTGGCCAGCAGTTTCTCTTGCAGGTGCATACTCAGTGTACTGTCATATGTAGAATGATTTTTTTTCAGATTTATAAGGCAAAATCTTGATTACATAAAATTTAGAAAATAAGAGCATAGAAGGGAAAAGAGTCATGATCCTACTACTCAGAGACAAGAGACAAACAGTTTATATGTATTTTTTATCTTTTATCTGAATTTTGCGGTTTGTTTTATCATATAATTAGTTTCATAGTGTATTTACAGTTTCACATCTTGACTCATCACTTAACCCTCATGTAAGAATTTTCTCTTTTCATTAAAAATTATCTGAATATATTTCTAATGGTTGGGCTATTTCTCCAGCTTAGAGATCACCATACTTTCATTTGTTATATGGGTGCATTTCGATTTTTTATTCCATATATGTTATAATAAATAGGATAGCGATGACTGGTTTATGAAAAAGTCTTGGACTACCTTGTGGAATTATTTCATCAAAGGTTATTGTTAAGCATTACCTAATTGCTCTTTGGAACGATTTCAACAGTTTCTAATAACTCAGTGTATGATCTCATTGCAGCTTCAGCAGCACTGAATATTACTGGCTCCTTAATTGTTTCCATTTAGATTAAAAATGGCATCCTGTTTTTACTTTATAAGAAATGAATTTTAAAGGAGGACATAGAAAACTACATAGTCTATGTAGTCTTCCAAAGGAAAATCATTTTGTAATAATAGCAGTAGTTTATTCTGCCAGGTACTGTTTTAGACACTTTCCATAGATTAACTTAATTCTCACAACTGTATGAGGTAGGTATATTATTCATTTCTGTACCAATAACAAAACTAAGCTCAAAAAGGTTAAGTAATAAAGCATGGGTGATAGACATTCAGATTAACTAAAGATAGAAGAAAATACTCAGCAGTTAGGGAATTAGTGTTTGTGTTGTAATAGCAAAGCTATAGCTTGTTCAACCAGCACTGAGATTTTCCAAAAAAGAAAAAAATCCAGTAGCTAATTGTGCTAATGGGACAGGGGAATTGAGAGTACTGAACTATTGCCAATCAACAGCCTCTCTAATTACCCTCTGACTGAAGTTTTTGTTTTTTCTTAAGCAATTGGCAGCAGGTTTAAAAACTTTCACATTCATGATTAGTGAATATAATTGCACTTCTAAGGACAAAGGCCAAAAGAAAACTAGTAAATGGGTAGGGTATGGTGGCTCACGCCTGTAATCCCAGCACTGTAAGAGGCTGAGGCGGGCAGATCTTTGAAGTCAGGAGTTCGACATCAGCCTGTCTGGGTTTCACCATGTTGGTGAAACCCTGTTTCTACTAAAATTACAAAAAATTAGCCAGGCATAGTAGTGCACGCCTGTAATCCCGACTACTCAAGAGGCTGAGGCAGGAGAATCACTTGAACCCAGTAGGCAGAGGTTGCAGTGAACTGAGATGGCACCATTGCAATCCACCTTAGGCAACAAGAATGAAACTCCATCTCAAAAAAAAAAATAAAAAGAAAGAAAACTAGTAAGTGTCAAAATAATTATATCTTGGGCAACTACAATGTAAAAAGGAATAATATTAAAAATATTTAGCATACATAGTTGTTGACATGAAAGATACTCATAATGTATGAAGTGAAAAGTAATTCAAAAACCAGAATTGATGGTATGGCCCCATTTGGTTTAAAAAATGTAGTCATAGAAGCTGAGTGTGGTGGCTTTTGCCTGTAATCCCACCACTTTGGGAGGCTGAGGCGGGCAGATCACTTGAGGTCATGAGTTCAAGACCAGCATGACCAACATGGTGAAACCCCAGCTCTACTAAAAATACAAACAAATTAGCTGGGCATGGTGGCACATGCCTGTAATCTCAGCTACTTGGGAGACTGAGGCAGGAGAATTGCTTGAAACCGGGAGGTGGAGGTTGCAATGAGCCAAGATCACACCATTGCACTTCAGCCTGGACAACAAGAGTGAGACTTCGTCTCAAAAAATATATATATATGTATATATATATGGGCATAGAAAAGAAGTCAGGATGTGTATACACCTCCCAGGAGGTGGGATTGTTGGGGTTTTTAACATTTTCTTTGACTTTTTTTTTTTACATTATCTAAAATGAATATTCTTGCTTTTGTAACTAAATAATGCAGTTTTGTTTTGTTTTTGAGGCAGAGTCTCTGTCGCCCAGGTTGGAGTACCGTGGCACAATCTCAGCTCACTGCAACCTCTACCTCCCAGGTTCAAGCAATTCTGATGCCTCAGCCTCCGAAGGAGCTGAGACTACAGGTGTGCACCATCACTCCTAGCTAATTTTTTTTTTGTGTGTGTGTATTTTTGTAGAGACAGGGTTTCGCCATGTTGGTCAGGCTGTTCTCAAGCTCCTAACCTCAAGTGATCTGCCTGCCTCAGCCTTGTGGAATGCTGAGATTACAGGAGTAAGCCACTGCACCCAGCCTAATGCAGTTATTTTTTATGAAAGGGGAGATGGAGAAAGGAAGTGGTCACTTGATTATACAGCACAGTACAGAGGTGACTTGATGTTTTTTCAGTAAGTGGTTCTGGGTCATTTGATATCCATATGAGAAAATACATATTTTTACCCCTTTCTCATAACACAAAGAAAATTCCAGATAGATTATAGACTATATTGTTTAACCTTATGAAAAGTTAAACAGTAAAGTTTTTGAGAAAAACAAAACAACTTTGTGACCTTCAAATTGGAGAACATTTCTTATTTATTTATTTATTTAGACAAGGTCTCCCTGTCACCCAGGCTGGAGTAGGATGATGTGATTCTAGCTCACCACAGCTCTGAATTCCTGGGTTCAAGTGATCTGCCTCAGCCTCCTGAGTAGCTGGAACTACAGATGTGCACCACCACACCCAACTTATTTATTATTATTTTGTTTAGAAACTGGGTCTCACTATGTTGCCCAGACTGGTGTTGAGCTCCTGGCCTTAAGCATTCCTCAGTCTTCCAAAGTGCTGAGATTATAGATGTTAGAACACAGAAGTACTAATCAGAAAGAAAATAAGTTGGCCTATATTAAAATTAATCATTTCTGGTCAGCAAGGCTCTATTAAGAGTGAAAAAGTTACTTCCAGAGTGGTTGAAGGTATTTGCAGCATGTATGTTCAACAAAGGATTCATATACAGAATGTAAAAGAAACACCTGAAAATTAATAAGAAAAGACCCATCAACTCAATAGAAAAATGAGTAAAACACTCAAACCACCACTTCATAAAAGAGGATATCCAAATGGCCAATAAACATCTGAAAAGGTGCTTAACATGTTTAGTCATCAGCGAAATGCAAATTAAAACCACACTAGGTACCCCACCTACCAGAATAGCTAAAGTGAAAAACAATAGAAAATACTAAATTGTTGGAGGAGTTGCAGTTCAACTAGAACTCTTGTACTGCTACAGGGAATATACATTAGTACAATCAGTTTGTAAAAGTGTTTAGCAGTATCTGCTAAAGTTGAACACATATACTTTGACCCACTGATCTCATGTCGAGGGCATATTCTCAAAAGAAATACCTATGCCAGTTCTCTTCCTGAGTTTTCACAATGTCATTTCTGCTGCAGTTATTGATCATAAAAGTTGCAAGGCCAGTAAAACTCCGGCATAAGGAAATATACTCCACCTCTTGATGGAAGGAGTATCAAAGTTAGATGCAGAGGGGAAAGGTGGCAGAGAGGTATGATGCATTGGGGCTTGTATTCTAACACTATACCACATTGTTGCTTTCTCAGCTCCTGGGTATCTATCTACCCTCTTTATGCTGGGCAGTCTCACCTCTCCAACAGTGATCTTGGACAAGATTTAAGACAGCTTCCCGATAGGGTTTCACCAGCTCATTCACAAGCTGGTGGGAAAAATCCCTTGCTTTGACAGCCCCTGAGAGTGCTAGTCTGTCTCAGTGTAGCAGCACCTTTCTGGTTCACCATCAGCGAGGCAGGCACTTACTTGTTTTCTGGAATCTCTGGCCATGAGTCAGCCCGCAGGGTAATAGTCCATTTTAATTTTCTCAGGCATGAGTCAGGCACTGGTCATCTCTCTCTCCAACTAAAGGAAACACTCCAAAGGTACACTTAATGCCCCCTCACTCCTCCCCAGGTTGGAAATTTACAGCCTGACTACCACTCCCTCTAAAGAAACTCTTCCCTACTCCTACAAAAGCTTTTTCCTCTCAGATCGCATTTTATGACTCTGACCTGCCTAAGGAGTCTACAAGCTGTGCAACACCTTGTAGACTTGTGTCTAAACCATTCTTTTTATAAGTTCTACACAGAGAGATGTATGTCTCACCCTCAATTCAGTTTCCTATTGTCCATTATACCACTTCTCAAGCAAAACTAGACAATGAAAGTAAATTCTATCCTAAAACCCTGTTTGTTAGTAGTGTACACATATGATGTGTGGCTAATGTATACACTATACAGTATACACTAGTATAGTGTATACTGTATAGTATATGCGTGATACTAGAGGATATGACTTCAATACCCCACTTAAAAAAAAAAATGAATAGAACAACCAGGCAATTTATGCAAAGTCTACAGCTAACATTATGCTCAGTGGTGAAAGACTGAAAGCTTTTCCTCTAAAATCAGGGACAAGGCCAGGATACCCATTCTGGCCACTTCTATTTGACATAGTATTAGAATTTCTAGCCAGAGCCATTAGACAAGAAAAAGAAATAAAATTATCCAGATTGGAAAGAAAGAAGTAAAACTACCTCTGTTGGCAGTTAACATGATCTTATATGTAGAAAACCATAAAGATTTTGAAAAAAAAACAACAAAAAAAACTATTACAATGAATAAATGAAGTCAGCAAGTTACAAGATACAAAATCAACACAAAAATTAGTTGCATTTCTGCACACCATCAAAAAACAATCTGAAAAGGAAATTAAGAAAAAAAATTCAATTTACAATAACATCAAAAAGAATAAAAAACTTAGGAATAAATCTTACCAAGGAGGTAAAACACTTGTATGCTGAGAATTATAAAACATTGCCGAAAGAAATGAGAGAAGATACAAATAAAAGGCGTCTTGTGTTCATGGATTGTAAGACAATATTGTTAAGATGTTCATACTACTCGAAGCAATCTGCAGATTCAATGCAATCCCTATCAGAATTCCATTGGGGGCCAGACACAGTGCCTCATGCCTGTAATCCCAGCTCTTTGGGAGGCCAAAGTGGGAAGATCACTTGAGCCCAGGAGTTTGAGACCAACCTGGGCAACATGGAGAACCATTTCTACAAAAAATATAAAAATCGCTGGGTGTGGTGGCATGCTCCTGTAGCCCCAGCTACTCAGGAGACTAAGTTGGGAGGGTCTATTGAGCCCAGGAGGCTGAGGCTGCAGTGAGCCATGATTGCACCACTACACTCAAACCCAGGCAACACATCGAGAACCTGCCTTAGGAAAAAAAAAAAAAAAATTCTAATGGTATTTGTTGTAAAATAGAAAAATTTATCCTAAAATTCATATGGCATCTCAAGGAACCCTAAATAGCTAAAACAATTTTGAAAAACAGTAACAAAATTGAATGACTCACACTTTCATATTTCAAAAATTATTACAATATGACAGTAATCAAACTGGTGTGTTCTGTCAAAAAGACAGACAAATAGAGCAATGGAATAGAATAGAGAACCCAGAAATAAATTATTTTATATATGGTAAAATGATGTTCAACAAAGGTACCAATAATAGACAATGCCAAGGGATAATTTCTTCAACAAATGATGTTGGAATACTGGATATCTGCATGTAAAAGAATGAAATTGGATCCTCATCTTGCACTCTACAAAAATTAACTCAAAGTGGGTTAAAGACATTCACTAAGACCTTGGCTGAGTGCAGTGGCTCACTCCTGTAATCCCAGCACTTTGGGAGACCAAGAAAGGTGGATTGCTTGAGTCCAGGAGTTTGAGACCAGCCTGGGAAATATGACAAAACCCTTTCTCTACAAAAGGTACAAAAAATTAGCTCGGCATGATGGCGTGCACCTGTGGTCCCAGCTCCTCAGAAGACTGAGGTGGGAGGATCAATCACTTGAGTCCAAGAGACAGGTTACAGTGAGCCAAGATCGTGCCACCACACTCCAGCCTGGGTGACAGAACAAGACCCTATAAAAAAAAAAAAAATAAAAAAAAAATCACAGACCTAAATGTAAAACATAAAACTAAAAAAAAAAAAAACAAAAAAAAAACAACAAAAAAAACCCATTAACGTAAGATCTAAAACTTTAAAACTCCTAGAAGAAAACATAGGGCAAAGTTTCATGACATTGGATTTTGCAATGTTGTTTGGATATAACAGCAACAGCACAGGCAAGAAAAGCAAAAATAGATAAATGAGACTACATTAAATTTAAAAACTTCTGTGCATCAAAGAACACAATCAGAGTGAAAAATACCCTATAGAGTGGGGAAATAATTGCAAATCATCTCTAATAAGGAGCTAATATTTAGAATATAAAGAACTACAACTCGACAACTGAAGAATTAAAAAATCTAACTAAAATATAGTTACAGAACTTGAAAAGATGTTTCTCCAAAGATGATATACAAATAGATAAGCATATGAAAAGGTACTCAACATCACTAATTATTAGAGAAATGCAAATCAAAACCACAAAGAGATGTCACCCACACCCATTAGGATGACAACTATCAAAAAAAATAAAATAAGTGTGGACAAGTATGTGGAGAAATGAAACTTGTGCACTGTGTTGGGATGTGAAACAGCATGACCGCTATAGAAAACAGTTTAGTGGCTCCTCAAAAAATTAAAAATAGAACTACTATATGATCCAGTGATTCTACTTCTGGATATATATCTAAAAGAATTGAAAGCAAGGTCGCAAAGAGAGAGCAGGGTCTCAATCCCATGCTCATGGCATTGCCATGCACTACAGTCAAGAGATGGAAGCAACCCAAATGTCCGTACATGGATGAATGAATAAACAAAATGTATTATATACATATAGTGAAATATTATTCAGCCTTAAAAAGGAAGGAAATTCTGTCGTATTCTACAACATGGATGAAACTTGATTGAGGACATTATGCTTAATGAAATAAGCCAGTCACAAAAAGATAAATGCTGTATGATTCTGATTATATGAGGTCCCTAAAGTTCACAGAAACAGAAAGCAGAATGGTGGTTACCAGGAGATAAGGGAAAGGGGAAAAGAGATGTTTAATGGGCACAACATTTCAGATTTGTGAAGTGAAAAAGTTCTAGAGATCCATGTCACAACAATGTGAATATACTTCACGCTATTGAACTGTACACTTAATAATGGTTCGAATTGTAAATTTTATGTTTTTTACCACAATTCAAATAAAATAGGTAAATACAAAAGAAAACGCTTCCTAACTATGGTCAAAGAAAGTGATGCGACAACAGAAGAAGAGGCACAGAGATGTTGGTTTTGAATATGGAGGGAGGAGGTTATGAACTAAGGAACATGGGTGGCCTCTAGAGGCTGGAAAAGGCCAAGAAATATGTTCTTCCTTAGAGCTTCCAGAAAGGATCACAGTGCTGCTGACACCTTGATTTTAGGACTTCTGACCTACAAAATTGTAAGATAATAAATTTGTGTTGTTTCCAGCCACTAAGTTTGTGATAATTTGTTACAGCAGCCACAGAAAACTAATACACCATGTCAGCTTTGAGTGGCAGAGTAATACAGCACAGGTTCTGGAGCTCAAATGCTTAGGTTCAAATCCTAGCTCTGCCACTCTCTAGCTTTGTGACCCTGTTTACTTAATCTCTCTGTGTCTCAGGTTCCTCATCCATAAATTGGGGGGTTTGTTTGTTTGTTTCTTTTCTGGAGACGGAGTCTCACTCTCTTGCCAGGCTGGAGTGCAGTGGTGCCATCTCTGCTCACTGCAACCTCTGCCTCCCAGGTTCAAGCAAATTCTCCTGCTTCAGCCTCCCAAGTAGCTGGGATTATAGCCATCCGCCACCACGCCCAGCTAATTTTTGTATTTTTAGCAGATACAGGGTTTCACCATGTTGGTCAGGCTGATCTTGAATTCCTGACTTCAGGTGACCCATCCACCTCGGCCTCCCAAAACGCTGGGATTACAGACATGAGCTACCACACCCAGCCCATAAATTAAGATTTTTAATAGTACCTCATGAAAAGTAGTGGGGAGGATCAAGGAAGTTAAGCCACCTAAGGTACCTAGTACAGTTTCTAGTAGACATTAAGTAGCCAATACATTTTACCATTATTATACTATTCGACATGGCTAAAATGTCATGCAACTGCAGGGTATTTCTGATCCTTTTATATTTATTGTTGTTATTATTCTGTGAAAAAAGATGATTCCCAATCTGATATGAATAAAGTGTTTGTGTAATTCATTATGCAAAATGTAAGAAGGATAATTTTTTTACACCAAGCTATATTAACCAAACCTCATTCTTAAACTTTTGGAGTCATTTTTCTCCTAACGAGATAGAGGATACTAATAGGCACAAGGCCCACTATGCTTCCTTAGCCTTTTCAATGTTTACTCTCCTACACATGCCACATGTATTCAGGCCATCTGGACTATTACTGGTCCCAGGATATACTCTGTGCTTTCTAATATCACTACATTGCTCTCTACATTCTTTTTAAAGGGTTCTTGGTTTTGTACTGGCAGAAAGTTCACTGGCATCTGTAGGAATGTACATGTTTTTCTGCATTTAGAATTAGATCCTAAAGTGATTCAGGAATGGTAAACTAACCTGTGTGCCAATTTACACATTCCTTTCCTCTCACTTAATTGTCACCTCCACCCCAATCTCCAAATGCCCCTAGAGTCCTTAAGAGAAGAAACAGGAGATGTCGCAAAAAATAGGAGGTCCTCTCAATGTCTAGATCACTGTGTTGCCTGCTCAGCTTCCCTCTGGTAGAACTTGAGAGGACACATGGTCTATAAGGCATCTTTGTGCCATAATTGCTGTCCCACTTTCCCTAAGAGCTGGAGGTATTTCACCAGATTTTATGTAAGTAATATGACATTTGGAGGGTTGGGATGTTGGAGGATTTTTTCATGACCCACCCATCAGAAGTGGTGTGTGACTTCTGAGGCTAGGTCTTAAACTGAGGTCTCTTGCCAACAACCAGCACCATGTGAAATAGATCTCCAGTCACTGTCAAACTTTCAGCCTGGCCAAAATGTTAATTGCAACCTCATGAGGGACTTCAAGCCAGAACCACTCAACTAAGCTGCTCCTGAATTCATGACCTTCAGAAACTACATTCATGAGAGATATGGGTCTGCAGTTTTTCTTTTTTGTAATTTGGCATTAAAGAAATGCTGGCCTTATAAAGTAGTGAGTTAGAAAGTGTGCCCTCTGCTTCTGTTTTCTGTAACAGTTGGTAAAGAACTGGTATCTTTTATTCCTTAAATCTTTGGTAGACTTCACCAATGAAACTGTCTAGGCCTGGCAATTTCTGTTTGGAAGGTTATTATTTATTGATTCAATTTTTTAAAATAGAAAGTCCTGTTTAGATTATCTATTTTTCCTTGTGTGAGTTTTAGTCGATTGTGTCTATGCAGTAATGGACAATGGCCAGGTCAAGTGCAGAACAGGACACAACCAGCAGAAAAGCCCTGAGGCAGGAAATAGCTTGGCACGTTAAAGTAAGGGAAAGGTGGCTCCTTTGTCCGGAACCTAGAGAGCCATAGAGGGACTGAGACAAGGAGGTGGGAGCATCAGGCAGAAAGACAGCAGACCGATAAGCTTTGCCTTCTCAGAATTTAGGACTCTATCTTAGGATAATGGGAAACCCTGACAGCTTTTACAAATCTCCTTGAATCTGAGATGTAGCCACATTCTGAAGTCCTCTCGATCTTTAAGATCTGCATTCTGCAAAGCCAAAAAACCTGTCTGGGAAAATTCAGCAATGACTAATAAGAGAGTAGATCAACAGGCAAACATTGATTATAATTATTATTTTTGCGGGGGCACAGGTATTAAAGCAGTGGTTCTCAACATTGGCTGCAAAGTGGAATCACCTGGGGAGTTTTGAAAATTCCTACTCCTTGAAACCCCAATTTTAGAGACTTGATCTAACTGGTCTGAGATAAGGTAGGAGGATTTCTAAATGCTTCTCAGTGATTCAAATGTGCAGCCAAAATTGAGAACCATTAGTAGGGAAGCTAGAATGCTCACAGTTTTAATAATTTGTATTCTGCCATGTGTGCATTCATTTTCAGAAGGAAGTTTTAAAAATAGCCAGTATGTTTGCCCTGAACTGTACTTAGTGCTTCAAAAAGGTAGACTTTTAAAATTGTCATGACAACCTCTCAAGAATTGTCTTACATACAATTGTTTTAATCTTATTTTCCCCCATTGGATGGATAAAGAAATTGAGATATAGAATTTCAATAATTTGCCCAAGGCTTCATCACTAATAAACAGAAGAGCTGGCATTTGAACTCAGGAAGTATGGCTCCTAAGTTCTCATTTGCATCTACTGTCCCCAAACCTCTATTTATGGAGTCAAAAGGAAGATGACAGCCTGCCTGCTTTCCACATTGCCAGCACAAAGAAAGAGAACTGCTTCTTGTAATTCAGGTCCTCCAAAAACCAGACCCAAGCCCAACAGGAAAAAGTCATAAAATAATAATCTCCACCAAAAGAGAAGAAATTTTATATTTATATATTTTTAACCACAAAATGAAATTCAAGTATTACAAAGAAAAATTACTAGAAACACAAAAAGTATTAATCCCCAATTAAATATATTGGCAGGTAAATTGAAAAAGAAGTAGGTCACTGTAGTGGCCTAGAAGGTAAAATAGAAGAACTCTCTCAAGGCATAGAGTAAAACAAAAGTGAAATGGAAATTAGGAGAGAAAAGATAAGCAACTGGAAGAGAAAGTCGAGAGGTCTAATATATAAAATATAGGCATTCTAGATACACAAAAGAAACATTGCAGGAGGGCCAAAGACCCAATTTTATGAATTAAAAGAGCTCCCAGAAATCCAAGGTAGACTAAATTGATGAAAAATGTTATATACACAATCAGGTAAAATTCCTGAACTTTAAAGAGCAAATATTATTTGCTACCATTTAGAAAGAAAAAATTGTCAAAAAAGAAAAAGAATCAGACTTGCATTGTACTTCTTATTTGTAATGCTAGAAACTTGAAAGCAGTGGAATATCATCTTTAGAGAAAAGGCAAGATTCTCTACCTAGCCATGATATGTGAATTATATCCTAAGCCCCCTGACTGACTGAATGGACCCCTGTTGGCCAAGGAGACCCCGGAAAAACTAAAAATTCAATTTCTAGCCATAATGAGACAGGAAGTCAGTCACACCTCAGTATACCCTTTTGTTCATTAACGTACCAGATCTTCCTTAAGAGTTAAACAGAAAGCAGCCCTGGAAAACCCTTCCACTGACCTCAGCTTCAACCACAACCTGACACTATGGCCAGACTCCCCTACCTTTTGCGGTTTAAACATGGCAGGTTACCAGTTTCACAAAGTTTTCCTTCTTGATAAATAACCACTGACTATGTACTGTTTCTGGCCAGTTTATAGAGGCTACTGACACAGCACCTCTGTGTCCTAAGTTTCACATTTTGATGTATAGAGCCCAATTTTCCTGCATTGTAATGTTAAGTCTCCACCCCAAAGTGAACATGGAACATATGTAACATGTATGTTTGCTTACCATGCATGCCCGTAACCCCCCTTCATGAGTGTTTATAGTTTCTCCTTTAGCCTGTTAAGTATGCTTTTAGCCAACCCATTTAGCATAAAACTACAGTCCCACCCTACCTTCCTCAAAGTGTCGGCTTTTGGTCTTAGCTAGAGGCTGTGCTTCCCAGCCTACAGGATGCAGCTCTAGTCCAGAAGTAAAGTCCTCTCTAGATTTATAGATTTCATGATTTTTAGGTTGACGGATATAATTAATCTGTCAAAGAAAAAAATGGTCTTTGAGAATGTGCAGTAATTCAGAGGGTAGATCACTCATATGACTCATCTGAGAAAGATATTAAAGAAAATACAACAGTCTGTACAAGCACCTCAAAATAGTGAGAAGAGAGAAAAAACAGAATGAGCAAAAATATACCCTGCCATGTATGTGCATAGTTATATGTAAATGAATAAGAATATACTGGGTGTAGTAGTCTGTTCTCACATTGTTATGAAGAACTACCTGAGGCCAGGTGCGGCAGCTCACACCTGTAATCCCAGCACTTTGGGAGGCTGAGGCGGGTGGATCACCTGAGGTCAGGAGTGGAAGATCAGCCTGGCCAACATGGCAAAACCCCGTCTCTACTAAAAAATACCAAAAAATTAGCCAGGCATGGTGGCGGGCAACTGTAATCCCAGGTACTTGGGAGGCTGAGGCAGGAGAAACACTTGAACCCAGGAGGCGGAGGTTGCAATGAGTTGAGATTGTGTCATTGCACTCCAGCCTGGGAGACAGAGCGAGATTCTGTCTCAGAAAAAAAAAAAAAAATGCAAAAATAAAAGCTGTTCAAAAGATTAAAATGATAAAGTTAGCAAAATAATAGCCAAAATATCACAAGCAAATGCAAACAAAAAGAAAGCAGAAATGGCACCAATAAGAGTAAGTGGAATTTAAACTCAAAAGCACTGAACAGGATAAAGATTGACATTATGTAATTTTTAAAAGGCACAATTTGGTCAGGCATCGTGGCTCATGCCTATAATCCCAGCACTTTGGGAGGCCAAGGCAGGCAGATCACTTGAAGTCAGGAGTTTGAGACCAGCCTGGCCAACATGGTGAAACGTTTTATCTAGTAAAAATACAAAAACTAGCCAGGAATTGTGGCAGGTGCGTTTAATCTCAGCTACTCAGGATGCTGAGGCAGGAGAATTGTTTGAATCCAGGAGGCAGAGGTTGCAGTTAGCCGAGATTGTGCCACTGCACTCCAGCCTGGGTGACAGAGGAAGACTCTGTCTCAAAAACAATGAATAAAATAAAAAATAAAAGGCACAATATATAAAAAAGGTTTAATTTTATTGTGTTTATTTTATTTCTTTATTTTATTAGAGACAGGGTCTCACTCTGTCACCTGTGCTGGAATGTACTGGCATCATCCTAGCTCATTACAACCTTGAACTCTTGGACTCATGAGTCCCCTGCCCCAGCCTCCCAAGTAGCTAAGACTACAGGCATGTGACACCATGCCCAGCTAATTTTTAATTTTTTTTTTTTTTTTTTTTTTTTGTGGAGACAGGATCTTGCTATATTGACCAGGATGGTCTTGAACTCCTGGCCTCAATCAATCCTCCTGCCTCGACCTCCTAAAGTGTTGGCATTACAGACATAAGCTACCATACCTGGCCTGAAAAATGTATAATTTTTAAATTCTATACACCAAACATCATGCTGGTCAATTACGTAAAGCAAAAACATTATAAATGCATAATATAAGCCGGGTGTGATGGCTCAAGCCTGTAATCCCAGCACTTTGGGAGGCCGAAGCGGGTGGATTACCTGAGGTTAGGAGTTCGAGAAATGCATAATATAGATACATATTTAGTGGAAAACATAAATATATTTCTCTTAGAATTGATCAATTCTAGGGGAACTGCACAATAAATTACCTTGCTTTAATAGCTACATTTAGAATCTTAAAAAATCTTACATTTCTCTAACAGAAAATATTCTTTTTTGTATATCCTTAGAACATTTACATATACCATGTATATGCTCACAAAGAACATTTTTAAAAAATAACAAATTTTAAAAGGTAGAAATACTAGTGACTACCTTCTCAGATCATAACACAATAAAAATTAGGGGAAAACCAAAGGTAAGTTATAAACTATTTTGGAAGCAGTGAAAAGAAGACTGTTATACTAAAACTTATAGGTCATTTGAAAGCTGAATCCAGAATGAAATGTTTGCCACTAACTAAATGCATTATTAAATAAGAAAAACAAAAAAGGAACTAATTTTTCATCTTAAAAATTAAAAATTAACAAAATATACTGGGACACATGGATTTTAAAAAATGATCTACTGGCCCAAATCAGTGAAACAGAGAACAAACAGAAAGAATAGAAAGTGTGCATAATTAAATAAACTGGTCCTTTGAAAACAAATAAATTCGAAAATTCCTCATGAGTCTGATAAAGTGAAATGGATACAGCAAAAATAGACACAATTAGGCATAAAAAAAGACATACTGCATATTCAGCAAAGAGGAAAATAATTATAAGACTACAAGGGGACTTCAAAAAGTTCATGAAAAAAATAGATTAAAAGATACAAATAAGCAGGAGGATCACTTGAGGCCAGGAGTTTGGGATCAGCTTGGGCAACAAATAGAAACTTTGTCTCTATAAAAAGAAAAAAGATAAAAATAAAAATTACAAATTTCATTTCTCAAAATGAGCTCCATCAAGTCCAAAACAGTTTTGTAAGCAATAAAACCAGCCATTTAGTCTATCCCTAAAGAACTGAGGGTCCTGGGAATTTAACCATGTTGATGCAGTCTGTTTTACATCATTTACTTAAGGAAAACGGGTGCCCTTTCAGACTTTTTAAGATAAGATACAAAAATAAGTAACAAGGGGCCACATCAGGACTGTGAGGTGGATGCCTAATGATTTCCTATCAAAACTTTCACAAAATTGCCCTTGTTTGATGAAAGGATGAGCAGGAGCATTATTGTGGTACAGAAGGACTTTGGTAAAGCTTTTCCAGATGTTTTTTCTGCTAAAACTTTGGCTAACTTTCACAAAACACTGTCATTATAAGCATATGTAATTGTTCTTTAGCACTCCAAAAAGCCAACATGCAAAATTCCTTGAGTATCCAAAACAACTGATGCCATGCCTTTGCTCTTGACCAGTCCACTTTTGCTTTGACTGGACCACTTCCACCTCTTAGCAGTCATTGCTTTGATTGTGCTTTGTCTTCAGGAGTGTAGTGATAGAACCATATTTCATCTCTAGTTAAAATTCCTTGAAGAAATATGTCAGAATCGTGGTCCCACTTGTTTAAAATTTTCATTGAAAGCTCTGCTCTTGTTTGCAGCTGATCTGGTGCAACAGTTTTGACACCCATGAAATGGACAGATTGCTCAATTTTTCAGTCAGAATTGTGTAAGCTGAACCAATTGAGATGTCTACGGTGTTGACTATTGTTTGTGCTGTTAATCATTAGTCCTCTTCAGTTAGGGTACAAACATGATTAGTATTCTCCTCATAAATTGGATAATCTTCCACTGCAGACTTCATCTTCAGTATCATCTCTTCCCGTCTTAAAAGAAGCTCTCCATTTGTAAACTGACGATTTCTTTGGGGCATTGTCTTCATATACTTTTTAGAAAGCATCAATGATTTCACCATTCTTCCACTCAAGCTTTCCCATAAATTTGCTGTCTGTTCTTGCTTCAATTTTTGCAGAATTCATGTTGCTTTGATTGGGGCTCTTTTTAACCTCATGTCGTATCTTTCTTAGTGCCCCAAATTAGAACCTGTTCAGACATGTTATAACAAGTTAGTACAATTTGTTTGCTTTGGTGCAAACAAAATTTGAAATTTGTGCATAGATTTTTTTCATAATATGCATTTTCCATGAACCTTTTGAAGTCTTACTACCAGCAATTTTACAGCAACAAATTTGAAAGCCTTAAGCAAATGAATAATTTTTTAGTAAAATATGTTACCAAAAATTGGTACTCTGTATAAAATTGCCATCTTTATAAAAGAGATAGTGCTATGGACAAAATTCTGTCCCTCAGAAATTCATATATTGAAACCCTAACCCCCAATATTTGGAGATAGGGCCTATAGGGAGGTAATTAAGAGTAGGGACCTAATCTAATAGGGTTGATGCCTTATAAGAAAAGGAAGAGTCACCAGAGCTCTCTTTCTCTCTTGCTTTCTGTGAGGACACAGTGAGAAGACAGTCATCTGCAAGAGAGTTCTCACCAGGAATTGAACCAACTGGCACTTTGCTCTAGGACTTTCCAGTCTCCAGAACTCTGAGAAATAATTTTTAGTTGTTCAAGCCACCCAGTCTGCAGTGTTTTGTTATGATAGCCCAAGCAGACTAAGACAGATTTTGGTTGCAGAAGTGGGGTGCTGATGTACAAATATCTAAAAATGTGGAAGTGGCTTTGAAAGTGGGTAATGGATAGAAGCTGGAGAAACTTTGAGATCCATGAGAGAAAAGGCCTGGATTGCCGAGAAGAGACTGTTGGTAGATGCTCACTGGTTCCTAGATAGCCGTGGCAACCCAGTTTCTCCCCTCTCTTCTTCTTACCCGTCGTTTTCAGAATAATGGTAGAATGTGATGGGAATTCAATATGCTAAGATAGGGAGGACCTTCCCCAAACAGCCGAGGCCCTGTTTCTATCCCTCTTAGGAAATGTAACATCTTGAATTAGGGAGAGACTGACCAGGACAGCTTGAGCTTTGTTCCCTTCTCCTCTGTAATCAGGGTATACTTTAAAGCTTTTCCCAATGATTTATTTTTCTCTGAAAGTATATGATCCAGAGTTGGCTACCTTTCTGTGTCCCTCAGCTGTAGTGCAAGTGGGGCACAGGTCATTGAGGCTCGATCCCTCCCAGGCAGATTTTTTTGAGTCTTGGGGAACAAGCTCATGATGGATCCTAGGCTACTTTTGCCCCTTGCTGCCAATCTGTAAGTTAAAAATCTGTTTCATGTAACCTATTGCATGTTAGTATGTTTTGTCTCATGGACTCGGGCAATCCTGCAGCCCAGTATGCAGTGAGTAGAATTATTCAGATTCCTATTCCTGGTGGTTGACATAAGGGAGGATCTTTTCTGTCCTCCCCATAGTGGGAGTCCTCCCTTGAGATGGGTTATTAGTAAGACTGCTTGACAAAATTGGTTCAGTGAGCAGAGTCCAGTCTGACAGACCATGTCTTTATTGGAGAAGCAGGAGTGATATGCCCTAGTACTCAGCCCCAGATGGAGATGTCCGCCTAGGGATATAGGGTTTAAACATGCAACTGATTGATTTATGGGGAAGGAAGAATGACACATGGAATATAGGTTACATAACCCCTGCACCTTGCCTCACAGATGTGAGGGAGCTGGCTACATGGACTGAAGCAACAGGAAGAAATGTGGAAACAGGGGAGCATGTGCTCAGTTCCCTGGTTGTTGGGCATTTATGTAATCACTCATTCCTGGACCTGGACAGCTAAGGAACTGGGTACTCAGATAGACCCTGAGGCACAGGGAACAAGACCTCAGATGGTCCCTGAGTAATTTAAGATGGAATCAACAAGTGCAACGTGGGCCTTCACAGGAAGGGAAACTTATGATCTCAGGGACAGATACGGGCAAAAACCAAGAAAGGATATATTATCTTGGCTATCTTAGATAGTTGATCAAGGAGAACAGAATGTTTTGCTCTCCTGAAAAATAAAATGGCACAAGTAGGGATGAGACCCAGGTCTCCAGGTTCCTATTGCAGGCTAATGGCCCTATACGTCTGTCAAGATAAAAGGGGAAAAAATAAACATTATATCAGAAAGTTTGGGGAGAATGTGGTAATCCATGTTGCTTATCTGCTGGTAGAGTTTATCTCCTTATAGCTGGGGCACTTTGGGCCGTTTCAGGTGCTAGCGACCGTGGTTACAACCACTTGAGTATATTATGGGCATTGACATTTTGGCTGCTTGTGACACAGAGCATCACCACCACCTCCTGACAGCTAAGAATTCAAGCCTTAGCAGTGGGGCATATCCACTCCTACCTGCCACTCAAGTGACTTAAGCTCCAGTGGGTTATTCAACAAAAGCAGTACTGTATGCTAAAAGGAGAACAGGATATTACTGAGTTAATTCAAAATTTAGTATGGACAAAAATGTTACAACCCATCCTGTTACAATGTAACAGGATGGCTGGTCAAAAAAACCTTCCAGGTATGAAGATTAACAATGGACTGTCATGTGCTGAATACCAAGGCTACTTGGGCAGGAAGACAGAAAAAAAAAAAAAAAAAAAAAAAAAAAAAAAAAAAAAAAAAAAAAAAAAAAAAAAGAGTATACCAGATACAGTCAGGCAAAAAAGTTTAACCTTGGCAGTACCCACTCATAAAAAGGAGGCTCAATGACTGGTAGGCCTCTTTGGCCACTAGATACAGAATGTACCCTATTTGGGTGTTCTTTGGGTTCCCTTAGTCAAAGTGACTAGCAAACTTAATTTTGAATGGGGCCCTTTGGAGCAGAAGACCCTGGAAGTCATTTAAGAAGCCATGGCTCAGGCACTACCTCAAAAAATTTCAGAGCATGCCAACCTAATGAAATTACAAAGGTTTACAACCTCCATGCATGCTGATTAGAGTCTGTAGCAACATAAAACTGCCACTGAGGACTCTGAGATTTGAACATGTAAGTTACCTGAGACAGCCACCAGATATGCATCTTTTGAAAGGCAATGTCTTGCTTGTTATTGGACACTGGTGGAGACTGAACAACTTATGGCAAGGGTGCCACATGTGACAATGCAACCTGAACTTCCCATTCTTACTAGGGTGCTTATAAATCCCCAAAATAAAATTGGATAGGCTCAACAAAGCTCAGTTAACAAATGTAAATGGCACAGTCAAGATTGAGCCCAACTGGAACACCAAGGGACCAGTAGGCTCTGTGAACAAATGGCTAGCTTATCAGAGAAGACTAAGGAATATTGAGGGTATGCTTTGACTCTTCCTGTGGCCACTTGAAGCACAAGATTCAGGGAGTGCCTACTAACAGTATGACATGGTTTACTGATGACTCTACAAAACAACAAGCTGGGGTCCACTGGGCTGGGGCTACCATCTCACCAATGTATGGCCATCTTTTGACTGAGGTTAAACATGAACATTCTGCCAATGATCTGAACTAGGTGCAGTGGTTATGGCCATGCAAGCCACCCCTACAATCATATCTTGCTATATTTTCACTTATTCATGGGCTGTTGCTAACAGCCTAGCCATCTGGTCAGCAGAATGGCAATTGAATGACTGGACTGTTAAAGAACCCACTGTATGGGGACAAGAACTATGGCAACAGCCTTCTACCTGGAAGGGACAAGTATACAGATTCTCCTCCACTTACAATGGGGTTATGGCCCAATAAACCCATTGTAAGTTGAAAAGATCTTAAGTTGAAAATGTATTTAACACACCTAACATATAGAATATTATAGCTTAGTCTGGCCTACCTTAAATGTGCCCAGAGCACTTACATTAGCCTGCAGTGGGTAAAATCACCTAACATAAAGCCTATTTTCTAATAAGATGTTGAATATTTTGTGAAATTTATTGAGTACTGTACTGAAAGTGAAAAACAAAATGGTTGTATGAATTCTCAAAGTATAGTTTCTACTGAATGTGTATTCTTTTGCACCATTGTAACGTTGAAAAATCATAATTCAAAACATAATTAGTCAGGTATGTCACTTGAGTAGATACTGGGACTACCATAGCTGCCCTTGCAAAGAATCTATGCCATGTTTTTGGATACCCTGTGGGATTTCTTTCTGATCAAAGAACATCCTTCACTCCCCCAGCAACATGACAATGAATATACTCTAATGGGATATGATGGACTTTACATGCACCCCATCATCTGCAGATGAATGGAGCTATTAAACAGTGATACAGCTGACTCACAAAGCAACTGAAGAAAGAGCATTAAGGAGGTCTTGTAGTGGGTTGGTACTTCCATTTGACTAGGGTAGTATGGACACTAAACTCTGCACTCTATCACAAGAGAAATAATACAGCAATGCAGCATATGTTGGCAAACATGGAGTTTGGTTGGGGTGGAGGTGAACCAGGTAGCTGCCCAATTAGGCTGCACCTATGAAATTCCAATCTTAGTGTTCCTGATCATTCATTTTCCTTTTTCCGCTTTAGAGTGCACATCTTGGGGTGGTTAATGGTTCACACAATAGTATTTCAGACAGGGTTCCCTAATTCTAATCTGGAAGTATAAGCTTTCCCTGGGATTCTCTCTTCTATGGGAGCCCACAGGGGTGGAAGACATCAGAATGTCAAGTTTATACAGAATGTGACTTCCTTTCCTTGACTAGATGGCTGAGGCCAAAAGATCTGGGTCAAACAACAAGGGCAATCAATGGGTGCCTGCAGAGGTAGTAGGCTCAGGACAGGGACAGACAGACTGAGTCATTACACCAACTAAGTGCAACCCCTGTCTGATAGGCAGAGAACATCTGAGGTTGAGAGAAGGAGAGAGGGGAACTAACCTGTCAACTTGTTCTTTCTATAGGATCATGGAAGCAGAGTCCTGGAAGCATGAGACCTTTGTGAGATTTTCCCAAGCTGTGAACACTACGATGTAGTATTGGATTTGCCATCCTGGATCTTACTCTGTCACTGACCAGAGTGACTCCCTTGTCCTCCCAGTGGTCAACTATGCTGGCAATCCTAACACAACGGATTCTAGGCTTCTTTTGTCTTCCTCTGCCAATCTGTAAGTAGTAAATCTGCTTCATGTAACTTGTTGCATGTTAGTATGTTCTGTCTCACTGGCCTCAAGCAATTGTTAACACTGCAGCCTGGGATGCAGTGGGTGGAATTGTTTAGAATCCTATTCCTAGTGGCTGCCATCATAATGATCTTTGTTGTCCTTTCTGCACTAGTAGTCCCCCTTTGAACTGGTTATTAGTAAACCTGCTTCACAATAGAAATATGAGCATCAAAGGAGATTCTCTTCCAGAGAATAAGAAAGGAGAGCTGGAGAAAAGGCCTCCATCTTCTCAGAGAATATGTAAATAATCATGAGCAGAATATTGGCAGAAATATGGTGTTAAAAGCCATTCTGGTGACATTGCAGATGAAAATGAGGAACATGTTATTGGAAACTGGGGAAAGGTAATTCTTGTTTTAAAGTGGCAAAGAACTGGCCCAAACTATGTTCTAGTAGTGTTCTGTGAAAGAAAAACTTGCCAGCAATGAAACTGGAATCTTTAGCTGAGGAGCTTTCTAAGTAAAGTGTTGAAGAAGCAGCTTATTTCCTCCTAAGCACTATAGTAAAATGCAAGAGGAACAAGATGAATTTAAAAAGGAATTTTTAAATAAAAGGAACAATAAGTTAAAGATTTGAAAAATTCTCAACCATCCATATTGCAAAAAACAAAGCTTTGTTCTAAAGGGAACATCAAAGATATGGCTGGATTATCAATTGATAAAGAGTTTATAGGATTCTATTAACAGAAACACTGCCAGTTTGAACTGAAGGACATGGAGATGGAATATAATAAAGGCTGCCAAATTTTTGGAATTTTACGGGACAAGATCATAGAGCTATTCAGCTGTCAATACTTGCTCTTCTTTAAGAAAAGGGAAGAATAACCCAAAGATGATTTCAGTGATCAGCAGGGCTGCCACTCCCACCACAGGCCCAGGAGGGAAGGATGTTTCCTGTTGGGTTTCAGAAAGTTGGGTACTTACAGAGAGCCACACGGAAGGGGCCCTGGCAGAAAGCCATAGGGGCAGGGCCCTGGAAGAGCTCAAGAAGTATGACCATCCCACAGAGCCATGGGGGTGGCACTGTCACCCCATGGGTCCAGAAGATGGGACCATCCCTTCAGTGGGTCTGGAGGATGGAGCATCAAACAGAAGAGGATTATTCTTCAATATACATATTCTGCGTGTAATATGAGTATGAATATTGGGGGTGAGGGGTGGAATACTATGAGCTTTTTCTTTTCTCCAAAATCCACATGTTGAAGCCCTAACTCCTAACATGACTATGTTTGGAGACAGGGCCTAGAAGGAGGTATCTCAGGTTAAATGAGGTCATAAGGGCAGAGACCTAATCCAGTAGGGCTGGTGACTTACAGAAAGTAGAGACATCAGAGCTGTCTCTCTCTACTATGTGAGGATACAGTAAGAAGATGGCCATCTATAAGTCAGGGCTCAGGTGATCCTCCCACCTCAGCCTCCCAGATAGCTGGGATTACAGGTGCATGCCACCATGCCTTCCTAAATTATTATTTTGGAGACAGAGTCTCACTATCACCCAGGATGGAGTACACTGACATGGTCATAACTTACTGCAGCCTTGACCTCCCAGGATCAGGCATCCTCCCACCTCAGCCTCCTGAGTAGTTGAGACTACAGGTGCACACCACTACCCCTAGCTAATTTTAAATTTTTTTTGTAGAGACATGATCTCCCTATATTACCCATAATGGTCTCAAACTCCTGCGCTCAAACTAGTCTGGTATACAAGCAAGATTTGTTTCAGGAATGCAATAGTGTTTGAACATCAGGAAATCTACCAACATAATCTATTACTATAACAATTAAAAGAGAGAAAAACATATGTTGACATCAACAAATACCAAAATATTTATTTGACTAAATTACTAGCCATCTGTATTAAACCATTCTTGCATTGCTATGAAGAAATACCTGAGATGGGAAATTTATAAGAAAAGAGGTTTAATTGGCTCACAGTTCTGCAGAGTGTTCAGGGAACATAGTGCAGACATCTGTTTCTGGGAGGCTTCAGGAAGCTTTGACTAATGGCAGATGGCAAAGCGGGAGCTTGCACGTCACATGGTGAAAACAGGAGCAAGAGAGGGAGTGAGTGGGGAGGTGCCATACACTCAACTAGATCTCCCAAGAACTCACTATCCCTGAGAACAGCATCAAGCCATGAGGGATCCATTTCCATGACCCAAATATTTACCCCCAGGCCCCACCTCCAACATGGGGGATTATAATTCAGCATGAGATTTGGTGGGGACACATTCAAACTATGTCACCATTCTAACAAAAATTCTAAGTGAACAAAAATAGAAGGAAATTACCTAAATATAACAATGACCACTTAGCAAAATACCGTGGCAAATAGTTTTTTAAATGGCAGGCCAAGTAAGCAATTTACATTCAAATTAGAAACTAGGTATAACATCACGTTAGCACTATCTTTTTTTTTTTTTTTTGAGATGGAGTTTCGCTCTTGTTACCCAGGCTGGAGTGCAATGGCGCGATCTCGGCTCACCGCAACCTCCGCCTCCTGGGTTCAGGCAATTCTCCTGCCTCAGCCTCCTGAGTAGCTGGGATTACAGGCACGCGCCACCATGCCCGGCTAATTTTTGTATTTTTAGTAGAGACGGGGTTTCACCATGTTGACCAGGATGGTCTCGATCTCTTGACCTCGTGATCCACCCGCCTCGGCCTCCCAAAGTGCTGGGATTACAGGCGTGAGCCACCACGCCCGGCAGCACTATCTTTATTTAATATGTCTTAGAAGTTTTCATGGATACAATAAGATGAGAAAATGAAATAACTGGCACAAAAATTTTAAAAGAACAGTTTAAATGATCTCTTTCTGCTGATGACATTATATACCTAGAAAACCTAAGAGATCCAGTAAAATACTAGTAGAGTTAACAAGATAAATTGGTAAGGAGGATATATATCAAAGCAATATACTAAATTCAATAGGTTTTTCAATTTTCTGGCAATAGCACCTAGAAATAAAAAATGAGGAAAACATTCCATTAATAATAATGGAAAAAGTATATAAAGTGCTTCAGAACAAATTGAAAAATAAAAAAAACCTATGAAAAGAAAAATAAAATTTTATTGCCTGCTGCAATTTAAGAACATTAGACCTGAGAAATGGGAAGTTACATTATATGTTTGGATGGGAAAACTTAACAGAATAAAAATGGCAGTCTTTTCAAAAGTAATATATTAATAGATGTCATTCAGTTATGTTTATTTTAGAAAAGGATAAAAATAACTGTAACATTCACATGAAAGGCTAAATGCTACAGAATAGCCAAAAATTATGAGAAATAAGAAAAATGAGGGCCAGGCGTGGTGGCTCACGCCTGTAATCCCAGCACTTTAGGAGGCTGAGGAGGGTGAATCATGAGGTCAGAAGACAGAGACCATCCTGGCGAACACGGTGAAACCCCATTTCCACTAAAAGTACAAAAAATCAGCCAGGTGTGATGGCAAGTCCTGGCTACTTGGGAGGCTGAGGCAGGAGAATGGCTGGAATCCGGGAGGTGCTCCAGCCTAGGGACAGAGTGAGAATCCATCTCAAAAAAAGAAAAGAAAAAAAAGAACAGTGAAGTGAGATTTGCCTTATTGGATTTTAAACATTTGATGCAAATACTGTATCAAATCAATACTATATTACAGTAGGAAAACACAAAGAAGTCAATAACCTAGACAGAGAATGCCTCCCCTTTCTATATGAATTTAATGTATAAAGAAGCCTGGGCACAGTGGCTCACACCTGTAATCCCAACCTTTTGAAAGGCCAAGGAGGGCAGATCACTTGAGGTTAGCAGTTCAAGACAAACCTGGCCAACATGGCAAAACCCTGTCTCTACTAAAAATTAAAAAATTAGCCAGGTGTGGTGGTATGCACCTGTAATCTCAGTTACTTACGAGGCTGAGGCAGAAGAATCACTTGAACCTGGGAGGTAGAGGTTGTGCTGTGAGCTGAGATCGTGCCACTGCACTCCAGCCTGGGTGATGGAGTGAGACTCCATCTCAAAATAATAATAATAATAATACATTAAAAAGATGATAGTTTAACTGGAGAGAGGATGGATTATTTTTTAAATGGTGTGGCACAACTGTTTGGCCATCTGGAAGAAAATAAATTTAAACCAGTTATTTACCATATTCAAATATAAATTGTAGATAGAATATGATTGAACTATTTTTTTGTAGATATTTCAAGAAAATAAAATACCATATTTACAATTTAGGAGGGGAGAGACTTTATAAACTATAGATGAAAAGTCTGAAGCCATATAAGAAATGGTAAACATATTTGAATTTAAAAAAACAAAAATAGGCCAGGTGTGGAGGCTCACACCTTTAATTCCAGCACTTTGGGAGGCCAAGGAGTTTGAGACCAGCCTGGGCAACAGACCCCATCTCTGAAAAATATATATATAAAATTAGCTGGGCATGCTGGCACAGCCTGTAGTCCCAGCTACTAGGGAGGCTGACATGGGAAGATTGCTTGTGCTCAGGAGGTTGAGACTGGTGAGTTGTGATCAAGCCACTGCACTCCAGTCTGGACAACAGAATGAGACTGTGTCTCAAAGAGAGAGAGAGAGAGAGAGAAAGAGAGAGCAAGAGAAACAAAAATAAAAAACAAACCAAAAAATCCCATTAATGGCCAAAATTCCAAATCAGCCAGCCAATTTCTAAAATATGCTATATACGGTTTTTAAATTCTGCTGGAGTTTTGACTGAGATTGTGTTTTATCTATGTAGCAATTTTCAAATAATTTATATCTTAACAATATTTAGTCTTTTGATCCATAAACATTTTATGTCTCACTGTTTATGTTTTTGTGGTCTCTCAGAAATACCTAGTAGTTTTCAGTGAACAGGTTGTTCTGAGGTGAACAGTCTATGCAAACCTACCCCCAAAGTCAGAGGAAGCTAAGAGGCCAAAGAAAGAAGCTGATATATCCAGTTTCTCAGAAAGAAACATTTAATAGAGACTTATGAAAAGAAGCCATGCCTATGTCTTGGGCAGTAGGGAGACAAGATAGTATCTCACACTGTTACTTGCAAGACCAAGGACTTATATACTGTAGGGAAAAGGGTGACTCAGAAGGATGTGTGAGACAATTGAAGTATGATAACATTGATATAGAAGTGCTGGGAAGGTAAGAGCTTGGTCCCTTTAAATGATGGAGTGGGGAAGGGAGGAAGGGAAGTGCTGGGTAGAGTAGGTCATGGTCCCTGGCTGGGGCTCCACCCCCATCGACCAAGCTGAGGACCGGCACTCCTGCCTTGGAGCCCAAATTTTGCATTTCCCAAGACCACCCCGGCCCACCATGCCCTCATCCTGTGCCTAGAAAAACCCGAGATTCTACCAGGCACACACCCAAGCTGCTGGACGTGGAGAGGAGCAAATTGGTGGAAGAAGACACAAGCAGCTGGAGGAGGGCTGGCATGCCAGCAGGCCATCGACCAAGGGACAAGGCGGAGTTTGGCTGGCACAGTCTTAGGCGAGCTGGGCTGCCCAGTGGTCCAACTCCAAGGGAAAACCATCTCTTTTCTTGCTCCCCATCGGCAGATGGCTACTTCCACTCAATAAAACTTTGCACTCATTTCCCAAGTCTACGTGTGATCCTACTATTCCAGCGCACCAAGGCAAGAACCCGGGATACAGAGAGCCCTCTGTCCTTGCAACAAGGCAGAGGGTCTAATTGAGCTGGTTAATGCAAGCCTCTTATAGATAGCAAACTAAAAGAGCACCCTGTAACACATGCCTACTGGGGCTCCGGCTGTAAACATTCACCCCTAGACACTGCTGTGGGGTCGGAACCCTACAACTCTGCAGCCTGCCCGTCTGTATGCTCTCCTAGAGGTTTGAGCAGGGGGACACTGAAGAAGCGAGCCACGCCCCCCATCGCACACACTGTGAGGGGGACAAGGAAACCTTTCCCATTTCAACATCAAGGTTGTTTTGACTCAAGGGCAAGATTTACAGTAAGTGCGTGCTATTATACAGGAACAATAGATAAACTGGAAATGATAGCGGTCTTCCCAGAATAGGAGTTAATCAGAAGTCAACATGGTGGATTAGCATCCAAGATGGAGTTGCTTTGGCCTTCACAAAGATCTTGCTGATCTTTTGTTAAATGTGTCTTATGTATTTTACTTTTTGGATGCTATTATAAATGAGATTGTAGCCAGACACAGTAGCTCACACCTGTAATCCCAGCACTTTGGGAGGACAAGGCAGGAGGATTGCTTGAGACCAGGAATCTGAGACCAGCCTGGGCAACAAAACAGACCTCATCTCTCCAAAAAGAGGGAGAGAGGGAGAGAGGGAGAGAGAGAAAGAGGGAGGGGGGGATAGAGAGAGAGAGAGAGAGAGAGAGAGGGAGGCTGGTGCCAGCAGGTCACACCTGTAATTTCAGAACTTTATGAGGCCAGGAGAATCATTTGAGCCCAGGACAACACAGACCAGCCTGGATAACATAGGGAAACTCCATCGCTACAAAAAATAAAAATAAATTCGGCAGGCATGGTGGGATGCACTTGTGGTCCCAGCTACTTGGGAGGCTGAGGTGGCAGGATCACTTGAGTTTGGGAGGTTGAGGTTGCAGTGAGCTATGCACTCTAGCTTGGGCAACAGAGTGAGATCCTATCTCAAAAAAAAAAAAAAATGAAAACCAAAAGGAGGCTGGGTGTAGTGGTTCATTTCTGTAGTCTCAGCACTTTGGGAGGGCAAGGTGGTGGATCACTTGAGGTCAGGAGTTCAAGACCAGCCTAGCAAACATGGTGAAACTTGTCTCTACTAAAAATACAAAAATTAGCAAGGCATGGTGGCACATGCCTGTAATTCCAGCTACTCAGATGCTGAGACAGGAGAATCGCTTGAACCCAGGAGGTGGAGCTTGCAGTGAGCCGAGACTGTGCCACTGCACTCCAGTCTGGGTGACAGAGTGAGACTCCATCTCAAAAAAAAGAAGAAGAAATGGAAGAAACCCCATTAGAGGTGGTGAAGAAATACAGTGTAGGATTAATATCTGAGGCCCTAGTGCTTGCATTTGGAAGGTGCCTCTAATGTTTCTTAGTGTGATCTTGGTCAAGTTACTTAAAACTCTCTGTCACCTGGTTTTCTTAATCTGTAAAGTGGGATGATACTGATAGTGCTCATAAAATTGTTATTAGGATTAAATAGTTAATACATGTAAAAAGAAGCCTAGTAAATAGAAAATTCGGAATAATTACAACCATTCCCATTATCATTAAATAGGAGAGTGGGAATATTCATCTAGTTTTTAGTAATCAAGAAGGCAAACTCATCTACTGACAGTACCTGTTAATGGGTTTAAATTGGACTTGGAATACCAATGAAAAGACAGAGACTGTCAGACCCGGTTAAAAAGCAAGACTCAACTATATGCTTTCTATAAGAAACCCATAGACAGAGACTAAAAGTAGAAGGATAGAAAAAATATATACCATGCAAACAACAATCAAAAGAATGTTACAATATCTATGTTTTTTTTTTTTTTTTTTTTGTTGGAGACGGAGTTTCGCTCTTGTTACCCAGGCTGGAGTGCAATGGCGCGATCTCGGCTCATCGCAACCTCCGCCTCCTGGGTTCAAGCAATTCTCCTGCCTCAGCCTCCTGAGTAGCTGGGACTACAGGCACGCGCCACCATGCCCAGCTAATTTTTTGTAGTTTTAGTAGAGACGGGGTTTCACCTTATTGACCAGGATGGTCTCGATCTCTTGACCTCGTGATCCACCCGCCTTGGCCTCCCAAAGTGCTGGGATTACAGGCTTGAGCCACCGCGCCCGACCTACAATATCTATGTTAATGTCAAACACAGTAGACTTCGAAACAAGGAATAATATCAAGAATAAATAGGTACATTACATAATAATAGTGGGATTAATTCTCCAAGAAGATATAACAATCAAAAATGTGGATGCACCTAAAAATAGAGTTTTAAATACATGAAACAAAAACCAATAGAACTTTTGGCCAGTCATGGTGGCTCACACCTGTAATACCAGCACTTTGGGAAGCCAAGGCAGGTGGATCACTTCAGCTCAGGAGTTCAAGACCAGCCTGGGCAACAAAGGGAGACCCTCCCCATCTCTATAAAAAATACAAAAATTAGCTGGTCATGATAGTACATACCTATGGTTCCAGCTACTTGGGAGACTGAGGTGGAAGGATAGCTTGAGCCTGGGAGGCAGAGGTTGTTGCAGTGAGCCAAGATCCTGCCATTACACTCTAGTCTGGGTGATAGAGCCAGATCTTGCCTTTAAAGGAACAAACAAACAAACAAAAAAAAACAAAAACAAACCTAATAGAAATGAAAGGAGAAACAGACAAATCCACAATTGAAATTGGAGACTTGAGAAGACAGAAAATCAATAAAAGTAGAAAAGATCTGAACAACTTAATCAACTTGACCTAGCTGACATTTATAAAAGACTTCACTCAACAACAGCATAATGCACATTCCTTTCTTTCTTTCTTTCTTTCTTTTTTTTTTAAGCTGCTCAAGCTGGAGTGCAACGGCGCGATCTCGGCTCATCGCAACCTCTGCCTTCATTCAAGCGATTCTCCTGCCTCAACCTCCCAAGTAGCTAGGATTACAGGCATTCACCACTACACCTGGCTAATTTTGTATTTTTAGTAGAGACGGGGTTTCTCCATGTTTGTCATGCTGGTCTGGAACTCCCAACCTCAGGTGATCTACCTACCACGGCCTCCAAAGTGCTGGGATTACAAGCATGAGCCACTGTGCCCAGCACATTCCTTTCAAAAACACATAAAATGTTCATGAATATAGACCAAAATCTTGGCAATGAGACACTAAAACTACAGTCATCTGTCAGTATCCAAAAAGGATTGGTTTTAGGAACCTGAGTGGAAACCAAAATCTGAGTAGTGTTAGTGTCTAACCTATGCCCATCCTCCCATGCAGTTTAAATGAGAGTTCATAATACCTACTACAATGTGAATGCTATGTAAATGATTTTCTACTGTATTGGTTTTTATTTGTGTTACTTTTTATTGTTATATTGTGATTTTTAACTTTAATCTTAATTTTTTTGAGACAATGTATCACTCTGTTGCCCAGGCTGGAAGTACAGGGCACCATCTCGGCTCATTGCAGCCTCAACCTCCCAGGCTCAAGCAGTCCCCCAACCTCAGCCTCCTGAGTAGCTAGGATTATAGGTGCATGCCACTATGCTTGGCTAGATGTTTTTCTGTTTCTGATATTTTTGTTTTTGTTTTAGAGATGAGATCTCACTACATTGCCCAGGCTGATCTTGAACTACTGGGCTCAAGCAATCCTCCCGCCTTGGCTTCCCAAAGTCCTGGCATAACAGGCCTGAGCCACACACCATACCTGATCTATTTTTATTTCTTAAAATATTTTTTTATCTGTGGTTGGTTGAATCCTCAGATGTGGAACCAGTGTATACAGAGGTCAGACTGCAAATTAAAGAATAAAAATCATATGAAGTATGTTCTCAAGCCATAGCAATCAAACTATAAATCAATAACAGAAAGAGATATTTTGGAAAATCTCCAAATATTTGGAAATTAAATGACAGATTTTAAAATCACAGTGTCAGTTTTCTATTGCTGCTGCAATAGAATTATCATCCTTTTAGTGGCTTAAAACAACAAACTTATTATCTTACAGTTATGTAGGTTAGAAGTCTAACATGGGTCTCACTAGGCTAAAATTAAGGTACAGGTACAGGGTGCTGGGCATGGTGGGTCACATCTATAATCCTAGGACTTTGGGAGGTGGGGTGGGGCAAATCACTTGAGGTTAGGAGTTTGAGACTAGCCTGGACAACTTAGCAAAACCCTGTCTCTACTAAAAATACAAAAATTAGCCAAGTGTGTTGGCACACACCTGTAATCCCAACTACTGGTGGGGGCTGAGGCATGAGAATTGCTTGAACCCTAGAGATGGAGGTTGCAGTGAGCCAAGATCGCACCACTGCACTCCAGCCTGTGCGACAGAGCGAAACACTGTATCGAAATAAATAAATAAAATTAAATTAAGGTATAGGAAGGGCTGCATTCCTGCCTGGAGGACATAGGGGAAAGTCCTTTTCTTTGCCTTTTTCAGCTTCCAGAAGCCACCCACATTCCTTAGTTCATAGGTTCTTTTTCCACATCTTCAAAGCTCACAATGGTGGATCCCATCACTCTGATCTTGCTTTTATAATTATGTCTCTGACACTCATTTCCACTTTTAAGTACCATCTAATTACACTGGAAACACCTGGGTAATCCAAGATAATCTCACTATTTTAGGGTCAGATGATGAGTAATTTCAATTCTATCTGCAACCATAATTCCCCTCTTTGCCATATAACCTAACATGTTCACACGTTCCAGGAACTGGGATGTAGACATCTTGTGGCTGGGGGATGGGGAGGGCATTATTCTGCTTTCTACAATAACCCAACCACCAAAGTGGAAGTCTCAAGGGAAATTCAATTATATATATAATTTAAGATATATTAAGGATATATTTATATATATTAAATTATATATATTTTGTCACCCAGGCTGGAGTGCAGTGGCATACTCCCAGCTCACTGCAACCTCTGCTTTCTGGGCTCAAGCAATTCTCCTGCCTCAGCCTCCTGAGTATCTGAGACTACAGGCCTGTGCCACTATGCCTGGCTAATTTTTGTATTTTTAGTAGAGACGGTGTTTGACCATGTTGGCTAGGTGTAGGGAACCAGCCCTACCTCACCTGTGGGTACCCTGAGTTTGGTGGCAACAAAGGAATGAGAAAAAGACAGATTAAGAGAGAAAGTAAGACTGAGGGCTGTCACTCATTACTGGAGGAGACAGTGAAAGCCCTGAGCTCTGATCATGCACACTATTTATTGATTACTATCACTTTGATCTATAGGGTGGGGGTGGAGTGATGGTGGAGTCAATCAGTGAATCGGCACTGGTGTTGATAACAGGATTGATTACAGAGGCAGTTTGGGAGTTTCACAAAACAAGAACATGTGGTTATCTTTAGCTTATTATCTATGTACAGCTGGTGGAACACAGACCTTACAAGGAGCCTACAAGTCTGGCTATGTCATAGTGCTACGAAGGGGTTTTACCTCCTTGAGCACAGTGTTTATGGTAACAGAGCTGAGGTCACCCTGCACTGAAACATGAGACATGGAGAGGCCTTCCTCCTCGGAGGCCTCCTGCGGCCTTCTGCAGTTTGTTGTTCTTTATTTATGTGTTACTCATAACCAATTTATGTAGGCACTCTGAAAGTCCTTTCTCCTTTGCTGCTTTTCCCAACAGCTAGGCTGGTCTCGAACCTACCTGCCCACCTCAATCTCCCAAAGTTCTGGGATTGCAGGGTGAGCCACCCCACCTGGCTAAACATATATTTTTAACTGAATGAAAATGAAAATATGCCATGTTGAAATTTATGGATGCACCTAAAACAGTGCATTGAAAATGAGGTTTGAAAAAAACTCCTGGGTATATGGAGCATTGTTAAATAAAATTTACTCAAACTGGCCAGGTGCAGTGGCTCATACCTGTAATCCCAGCGCTTTGGGAGGACAAGGTGGGCGGATCACCTGAGGTCAGGAGTTTGAGACCAGCCTGGCCAACATGGTGAAACCCCGTCTCTAAAAAGAAAAAAAAAAAAAAGAAATTGGAGAAAGAAGAGCAAATTAAACCCAAAGTAAGCAGGAAGCAGGAAATAATAAACACTAGAAATCCATGAAATTGAGAATTGAAAAATAGTGGAGAAAATCAATGAAACCAAAGTGGACTCCTAGAAAAATAATTAAAATTGATAAATCTCTAACTTGACTGACCAAGAAACTGAAAATACTTACTAGCTAATATCAAGAATAAAAGAGGGAAGATCTCTACAGACCCAGAGACACTAAAGGATAATAAGGGAATGCTACGAACAACTCTAATTAGGACCAGAAGTAGACTTGGGAAAGTCTGTAAAGGAGAAAAAGAGAGGAGGCTGAAGCCAGAGGAATACAGGGACTGATAACTCTGAGAATGAAGTTAGTAACTAAGGATTTGTATTCATGCACAAAATTCAAGTGGCTTAGAAAATTGTTCCAGAAGTTCACTTGAAGGTTTGGTATTTTGTGATGATGCAGTGGACATATAAGGATATAGGAAAATCAAATGTGCGCATAATAGTTTAGATACTCAATGCGGAGTCTGAACCTGGTTGTGAAGAGTGTGGGAGTATGAGGCAGCTAGAAGTCAAGGGGATGGAGAGAGACTAAGAGAGGACTGGTAGATGGACTAGGGAGGGAGGCTGCGCTTGGAAGTTCAAGGAGATGGAAGTTTGTACATAAGCCAAAAAAATTGTGAAAATGAAGGTTAAGAATAATACCTTTAGCCATTTATTTTGCACCTACTGTGTTCCAGTCATTATTCTATACATGGGATATAATGGTAAGCAGGATGGGCAGATCTTGACTAGTGCAGAAACTTACAGCTTTAGTTCTGATAAATAAGTAATTATAATACTCAATAATACATGCTAGGAAGTACTTAGAAAGGGGTACAGAAGAATGGAAAGATTTTGTTTTGTTTTAGAGACAAGGTCTTGCTCTGTCACTCAGGCTGGAGTGCAGTGACATGATCATAGCTTACTGCGGCCTCAAACTCCTAAGCTCCACTCCCGCCTAAACCTTGCAGATAGTTGAGACTACAGTTGCTCACCTCCATGCCTAGCTGATTTTATTTTTTAAAAAATTTTTGATAGAGATTGGGGGGGGTCTCACTATGTTGCCCAGGCCGGTCTCAAACTCCTGGCCTTAAGTGATCCTCTTGCCTTGGCCTCCCAAAGTCTTGGGATTACAGTGTGAGTGACTGCTCTTGGCCTAACAATAGCCAGATTTTAATTAAAACCTTTGCCAAGTAGGATTGAGTAACCAATAGGAGAAGAAACTCAAATTAGTGGTACTGAATGCTATAATTCTCAGTATGTGCTAGTACTAATACTTACAAACCTCCCATTCAACTACAGCTATCCCAAAGCTCTCCAGTCTCAACATCACAAATCTGTAAGAATTCTCAGCCAAATTATTTTACCAGGGCAAAGCAATTTCTTTATTAAAGAGGCTTTAAAAATTCTCTACACTGACTGATTTCTCAAGAAGATGGGAAAGTATAGTCATTCAGGCCCAGCTTAAACGGACAAATATCTCTAGAATTTCCAGTTTCATATGTCTACTGGCACCTAGTTTTTTAAAATGGACATATTTCAGACTGACTCAGTGAGACTGTTACCATTCTGAACTGCAACTTTTTCGTAATAAAAAAAATTGCTGTTACACATCCTATTACCAATCATCTCAAACACACACTTCCATCTGATATAATTAGGTAGGCTTCCTGCAATGATTATTTCAAAATACAATTTCTAAATGCAAAATAAAACACAAGTGACCCACCATATATGTGGGTTCTGCACCTGTGGTTTCAACCAACTGAGGATAGAAAATATTCAAGAAAGTAAATGTCTGTACTCAACATGTACAGACCTTTTTCCTTGTCATTATCCCCTAAATGATGCAGTATAACAACTATTTACATATCATTTACAATGTATTAGGTATTATAAGTAATCTACAGATGATTTAAAGTTTACAGAAGGATGTGCATAGGTTATATGCAAATACTACACCATTTTATATAGTAGACTTGAGCATTCATGGATTTTGGTATCCTTGAGGAACCCTGGAACAAACCCCCAGGAATACTGAGGAACAACTGCACATATTTACAACCAAACAACATTTTTGGTTTCTTTATTTTCCCTCCCTTTTTAATTCTTGAGATTATATATTTTTAGTAGAAACTGGTGGAAAGATCTGAGAATATGAACATTGGACTTAAATTCCTTCTTTGATAAACATACGTGAAGTTTCTTGGGACACTTTTAGTTAACAACTTAGGAAAAAATGGCTTGTGAACGATATCTTCTCCCCTTTTCCACCCAAGAGTCATAGGGTTTTGGAATATTCTTGTTTTCTACAACTCAGAAGAAAATCTCCCTATGGTCTCCTTCTTCTTAATATTGAAGGACACCTACATTTTGAATTACGCTGGCAGCTTTGAATATATGCTGGCCAACCCAGTAAATATTATTGAGCTGCTAGTGCCCCTCTGTGGCCAGTGACTACAATTACAGCTCAGTTTTTCTGTTGCTTTTCGTGGGGTTTTTTTGCCAGCGAGAAGCATTTGAAAGATTGCTTCGGATGTACAAATAGCGGCTTTGGAAGCTGCAGAGGCCAGGCATGGTGGCATTCATCTGTAATCCCAGCTACTCAGGAGGCTGAGGCAGGAGGATCACTTGAGCCCAGGAGTTCTGGACCAGCCTGGACAATATAGTGAGACCCCCATCTCTACTTAAAAAAAATCTGCAAAGAACCTAGGGGAATGAAACTAGAACTGACCCAAAGCTGTGGGGACCTAGGCTACACCGGGGAGGGTAGATACCTAAGCAGGGACTGGATTCTGTCTGATAGGACAAAGGGGTGTGCATGCTGGGTAGATATTAAACAAGATCACTACATACATTGTAATTGTTTCTGTGTTGCCTCCCACACTAGAATATGAACTCCATGACAGTAGAGACATCTTGCCTGGCACTCAACAACAAGAGTTGTTAAATGATTGGGCAATAAAGAAATAAATTGGATTAATTCATAGAAATTACATATTAATTGATAGCTGTTACTCTATTACCTTTATTAGAGGCTTAATATGGAAAATGCTCTGAGTAATTTTTTTTTTGAGACGGAGTCTCGTTCTGTCACCCAGGCTGCAGTGCAGTGGCTCGATCTTGGTTCACTGCAAACTCCACCTCCCAGTTCAAGCGATTTCTCCTGCCTCAGCCTCCCAAGTAGCTGGGATTACAGGCACACGCCACCAGGCCTGGCTATTTTTGTATTTTTAGTAGAGCCGGGGTTTTACCATATTGGCCAGGCTGATCTCGAACTCCTGACCTCATGTGATCCATCCGCCTTGGCCTCCCAAATAGCTGGGATTACAGGTGTGAGCCTCTGCACCCAGCCGCTTTGAGTAAATTTTATTTAACAATGCTCCATATACCCAGGAGTATTTCTCAAACCTCATTTTCAATACATAGGATTTTATAGGCTTGGCTCTATCAATTCCTTTGTTTCAATTAACACATATTAATTGAGCACTACATTCTAGGAACCAGAGATACAAAAATGTGACAGACACAGTTCTAGCCTATATCAGACAATTCCCTGCCTTACTGGCAAACCCCATATCTCAGCTCCCTCCACTCTGGCAGCTGCAGGAATCATGTTTTGTTTTGTTTTCATTCAGGTTCCTTTATCTCTCTTGTTGTACTCCTGTTTTTTTCACACTTTAGCTCCGAATACTCTAAATTTATTCCTTTCTTAAATGATGCATATTACAGTGTATTAACCCAAATTTCTTGTACTTGTAGAAAAGTGCTATAAAAACAGTGCATTTATAAGTACTAGAATTTCTCTAAGTAGTTATAAAAGTAGTTTTGAATTCCCCTTTTGTCTCTGAGGAAAAATCTAATTAGAATAAGAATATATTCTCTGTAACACTTGCTAAAAGGAACCAATGTTCAATGGAGGATTCAAAATGCCTTAGGGATACAAGATAATTCCACATGGAGAAATAAAGCTGAGAAATACTTAAATGACTATGTGAAAGACATGCATAGATAGTAGTGGCAAAGTTGGAACTAGTTTCTTTGAGCTTTTGAGTTTCTTATTCTTTTACTACTTGTTCAGCCGTACTCCCTGTTTGCCTCCATAACTTAATATAACCAGTGGATTTATAATTATGATGGGCTGTAAAAATACACACTTCATCAGGCTAATGTAGGGTTTCTTGACCTTGGCGCCATTGACATTTTGGGCTGGGGCACTGTCCTGTGCATTGTCAAATGTGTAACTGCATCTTTAGCCTCATCCCACTCAATGTCAATAGGCAAAATATCACCAGACATTACCAAATGTTCCCTGAGGAGCAAAAGTGCCCCTGGTTAAGAACTAGTAGCCTAAATCAACCATCTTTAGTAAAGTTTCTGAGCAAGTTTATTTCAGCTCCTACCACTCAGTTGAAACTGTTCAAATCAAAATTTCCAATCGCTCTCTTAGAGCGAAACCAGTAGATATATAAGACACATGAAGACCGTCCATATTTAACTTGACCTCTCCAAAACATGTCATGATTCCCTTTTTCTTAAAATGTTCTCTCTTCTTGACATTAATTTCTCCTAGTTTTCCTCTGATTTCTTTGTGGATCCCTTTGCAGCTCCTGTTCCTGTACCCATCTCTTAAAATTCACTGTTCTCAAGTACTCTGTCCTAGGCCCTCTGACCCTCTCACTTTATACATTCTCCCTGGGTGATCTCCTCTACCCCTGTGGAAACTATTTATCTCTGTGCATTGATGATGTCCTTGTCATTTTCTCAAGCCCAGATCTCTCTCCTAAGTTGTTGGTCCATATAGCCAATTGCCTACAAGATATTTATACTTGAGAATACCCCAGGCACTTCAAAATCAAAATGTACAAAACCAAAAAAGTATAATCAAGAAATGCTTTTTTCTTTCCTCCTGTGTTTTCTATTCCAGTGAAAGTCATTACCATTTACCAGTTGCCTAAACCAAAACTGCAGGATTCATCTTTGATTCCTTGTTCCTCAAGTCTTATTAACTCTACTTTCCAAATTAGTGCTTTACAAACTTTACCGTGAATAAGAATCACAAGGAGGGCTTGTAAAAGAAAAATTTCTTGGATTCAGTTCCAGAAATTCTGAATTAATGGTGGTTGAGGGGATGGCAGAACTGTATTTCTAACAAGCTTCTAGCTGCTGCTGTTGCTCTGAAGACCATGTTTTATGTCACACTGTCCTAAAAGACTTCTCATTGTTCCTACAATAAAGCACAAGCATGACTTTCAAGGTTCTATAGAATCTTGTTTACCTCCTTACATTCATCTATCACCACTCCTCTGACTTGCAATCTGTATGCCAGACTCACCTACTTTTAGTTCTCTCATCTCATCCCTGGTACTTGTCTGCCCTGAAATTTGAAAACCTATCACTTTGCTTGTCTGATTCCTCCTCCTCCTTCAATGTTCAGATCATTTTTTCAATTCTAATGGTCTAGAAATTCAGGGATGTGAGTTTTTTAAAGAAAAAGATTTTATTTTTATAAAAATTAAGCTTATTGTTTGGTTACTATTCTACTGGGTAATATAAACCAAATCTCAATGTTAGTAATCTTAATAAATTCCATCTCTTCCACATTTTGCCTGGGTTTTATCTATGTTTGAGGTGGCCTATGAAGTTTCAAGATACTAGGTGGTGGGATCTTAGTTATCATCATCCAAATATGCTGGCGTCCCCCTTCTATGCAGTCTCATACTCACTTGGCCTGCAAGTGTTGCTGCATCCTTTTTGTCCCACCAGCGAAGTCCATTAATGTAGGATGACCAACCATCCTAGTTTGTCTAGGAATGAGAGTTTTCCTAGGATGCAGGAAATTCAATATTTAAATCAGGAAAGTCTTGTTCAGCATGTAAGAAACATTTGAAGACTCTCTGTAGTGCTAGCATTGAGGAACTTGTGTAAGCCTATTGCAGGCTTTCTCTCTAGATATTCCATGCAGCCCTCTCTACTCTATGCCTCCTGGTCCGTATTAGACACAAGTGAGCTTCACAAAGCTTGTTACCTTCTTGGACTTCATTGAGGAAGGGAGAAATATGTTTCCTTTGGTCTTGGAATCCTCAAAACTACTTGAGATGCTATCATTATGAATCTATTGGGCTGCAAATAATAGACAACCCTGCTATAGAAAATTACTATATAAGTTAGGTGTTTGTTTTCTCCAATACAAAATCTAGAGACAGGCAATGCAGGATTAAGAAGCCAACCCAAGACTATCTTTCTGCTCTACTGTCCTTAGCATGTGATTTTTATTTCATAGTTGCAATGCAACTGCCATAATTCCAAGGTTTGAATGCAAGTTTTTTTTTGTTTGTTTGTTTGTTTTTAATTTCTATGGTAGAGAAAGGTAAGGCAGAAGAGTTTGGAATGTTTGAGCAACATACAGTACCTTCCACAAGAACATTAGCGATGTCTAACTGTATTGCTTTTCCTATAATTCTCTTTCACTAATACTTATGAGTCAAGTGATGACTCTGATGGCTTATGTATTTATGTTTTATGGGTTTTTTTTGTTAAGAAAAAAAGGTGGTTTGGGCTTTGGAAAATCAAAATCCAAAAACTAACAGCTAATATCCTCTCAGAATCTCTCCCTCTCTTTTTATTTAGAGACAGGGAATTATAGCTCACTGTAACCTCAAACTCCTGGGCTCAAGCAGTCCTCCTGCCCCAGCCTCCTGAATCATTGGGATTACAGGCTTGAGCCACCATGCCTGGCCACAATCTCCCTTGATACATAGGATGCCTCATGGTACACAAATATATTATAGGCAAATACCCATGGGTTAAAATCTCAAAATACTGTCCCACCACAATTCATGCAACAAAGTTCTTTCAAAAAAATTTGTAGGGATAAGTTCTCACTATGTTGCTCAGGCTTGTCTCAAACTCTTGGGCTGAAGCAATCCTCCTGCCTCAGCCTCCCAAAGTGCTATGATTACATGTGTAAGCCACCATGCCTGGCCAACAACAAATGTTTATTGAGTGACCATTGTATGCTGGCACAGTGCTAGGCCCTGAAGACTCAACAGCACACCAGATATCAAAGCATCTAACAGTGCTCATAAACATGCAAACAAATCTTAGGTGTATGATAAAAAGTATGAAGAAATCTAGATCACTTTAGAAAGTATATTCAGGGTAATCTCCTTGAGGAAGTGATATTCAAGGTAATATCTGAAGAATATTGAGATTGAGCTAGCCATAAGAAATGCTGAGGGCAGAACATTCCACACAGAAGGAATCACACTCAGGAGCCCAGAGGTGGAAAAGGACTAGGCACATAAGAGAAACAGAATGGAGGCATGTAAGCCTGTAGCGTAGTGATGAAAGGGAAGAGCGTTATGAGATGAAGGAGGAAAGTAGGCAACATCTTGATTATGTGGGGACTTCCTAGGTCATGGTAAGGAATGTGAGTTTTGTTTTTGCTTGTTTTTTCTTATCTCTCTGGGTACTGTTTGGAGAATAGATAACAGGAGGTGGTGGGGCCAATTGGAGGCAGGGAGATAAGTTGGAAAGCTATTGGAGTAGCCCAGGAAAAAACCTGACAGGGGCTTGGACTAGAGTGGTGACGGAAATGGAGTTGAGTTGATGGATTCAAGATCTACTTTGAAAGTAGAATTGGCTGGACGTGGGGACATGGTAATAGGATAAGATGTAAGGAATAAGAGAAAACAGGAGTAAAAATCAGTTTCATTTGGCTAAAATCAGTATATCTGCAGGGCTGAACTCTCTCCAGAGGCTCTAGGTGCTCCTTATCTTTTCCATCTCTGGTGGCTGTCTGCATTCCTTGGCTTGTGGCTACATTGCTCCATAATCTGCCTCTATGGTCACACTGCCTTCTTCTCTTCTGGGTGTGAAGCATCTCCTTCTGTCTCTCTCTTATAAGGACACCTGTGATTGCATTTACGGTCCACCCAGATAATCTCCCCATCTCAAGGTCCTTAACTTAATCAAATCAAAAAGACCTGTGTCCCAAACGAGGTAACATTTACAGGCTCTAGAGTCTAGGATCTGATATCTTTGGGGGCCATTATCAGCCTACCACAATTTATATCTATATTTACCCTCCTTGTGCTCAAAAGTATGCCAACCTACTTATTGTAACCCATGAAAACTTGCACTACCACCTTAAATCTCAATGTAAGCTAAATGTGAAAATTTATTTTAACTTCAAAAATTATTTTGGCTGAGTGTGGTGGCTTACACCTGTAATCTCAGCACTTTGGGAAGCTGAGGCTGGATAATTGCTTAAGCCCAGGAATTCAAGACAAGCCCGGGCAACATAGTGAAATACCATCTCTAAAAAAAAAAAAATGTTTAAAATTAATCAGGTGTGGTGGCACATACCTGTAGTCCCAGCTGCTCGGGAGGCTGAGGCAGGAGGATTTCTGGAGCCCAGGAGGTTGAGGTTGCAGTGAGCTGTGATTGTGGCACTGCACTTCAGTCTGGGCAACAGAGCAAGATCCTGTCTGAAAAGAAATTATTTTACAACAAAAATTTTTTAATTGCTTTGATTTAGTGATAAAAGTAAAGTAATGCATTTAGGTTCTAAGATGACCAAGCTGCTAAATGATCCAAAGCACACCATTTGAAAAGTGGTTGAAAGGATTGGCTGTGTTGAAAAGAAGTTCTTTCCTAGTTCTGGAAGTGTCTATAAATGTGCAACAGCCCTAAGAAGTGGGGAATGTGGAGGGGAGGGGTAGAAAATATATCTTTAGATACAACCATGAGGATATTTTATAAAATGTAAAAGTGTCTTTAATGGTTGGTTCTAAACAAATCTAAAATCTTTCTCCAATTCACTTTTCAAATTATAGCCAGAGTGGTCAAATCTGATTATGTCAGTCCTCTTATTAAAATCTTTCATTTGCTTAAAGACCCTTTCAGTATTGATCCCCATCTTCCTCATGATCTCTTCTGGAGTTCTTTTTCTCCCCAAATTCTAATCACATTTACGGTTGCTCAACTTTAGATGTTCCTTCCTATCTGAAGCTATTGAACATGCTGTTCCCTCTGCTTGCAAAGCTCTCCTATCCTTCCTGCCTAGGTTACTCTTACCCAAGGATAACTTTCTCCAGGGAAAGCTTCTCTAGCATGCTAAATCAGTTGGATTCCCATGTATGTTTGCAAGATACTCTGAACTATTTCGTCAAAATGAAAGGATTTATTGTTTAATTGACTATGTCTGTCTCCCCTGATAAAATGTAAGCTCTGTGAAGACAGAGACATTTTATCTTGTTCAGCACAGTGCCTGGCATATGGTGGGCACATTTAAATACCTGTTGAATGAATGAACCAACTATCTTTTTTTTAAATCTGGTTTGAAGTGTGGAAGATGTCTGATTTAAAAAAATATATATTTACTTGACACCAGGTTTCTAGTTACAAATTTTCAGAAACACTAGTATGGTTTCTTGGAGGAATATGGTTTCTTGGAGGCAGGCCAGGCATGGTGGCTCACACCTGTAATACCAGCACTTTAGGAGGTCGAAGCAGGTGGATCTCTTGAGGTCAGGAGTTCAAGACCAGCCTGGCCAACATGGTGAAACCTCGTCTCCACTAAAAGTACAAAAATTAGTAGGGCGTGGTGGAGGGTCCCTGTAATCCCAGCTACTCAGGAGGCTAAGGCAGGAGATCGCTTGAACCGGAAGGCGGAGGTTGCAGTGAGCCGAGATCACACCACTGCACTCAAGCCTGGGCAACAGAGCAAGACTCCGTCTCAAAAAATAAAAACAACAACAAAAAAAATGGGGATGCAGATGAGAAAAAAACAAGCAATCATCAAACAAGGCGCTTCAAGGTGGAGTCACTGTGGAATGTCAGAAGCTTCATGAAAGACAAAAAAATTGAAGAACACTTGGGGTTAGGAATTCAAAGGTGGGCAGGCCTTATACAGACCTTGCCCTCAACAAACCTACAGCCTAATGAGAGTAGATAAACACTTAGCAAAGTGTTAATAATTTCCATAGAGCGTGCAAACCCTGGTAAAGGAGTATATTGGTGTTATGAAATACCTAATTTTGTGGGGTGGGGAAATGGAAGGAGCGGGGAAGGATTGGGTGGTCAGAGAAGCGGTTTAAGCTGCGACTTGAAAGATGAGTAGTCGGAGAACTGGGAGAAGCTATGATGTGGGATCCCACAGAGCGAGAGATTCAAGGGCACCTCGGCAGATTTGGTTTACAGTGGCCCCTGGTGTGAAAGGTCATTAGCCTTGTGAACATCCCCTTGGCAAAAACGGTGAAGTTCTGCACTTCATTTCCCTAGAGCTGAGCTTGCCTCAAATTTCTGGTTCCTTATTCCCGCAGGCCCCCACCAACTGCGGAGCAGAGGTGGCTCGCTGGCAGTGGGGCTTGTAGGCGCTCGACTCACACCCAGCTCCAGCCGGAGAGGCCTCAGAGGCGCCGCCCACGCCCTGGCACGTTCTTCTGGGCCAAGTCGCAGGGGCCGTCCGGGCCGCGGCGCTCACGTGACCCGAAGTGTGACGTAGGAGGAAGGAGACGCCATTAGAGGGAGGCCGAGAGGCATCGTTCTTCGCCTTTCCTCCGGTGCCTGACGTGGTGGACTGGGCCCTTCATTCTCGGACTTTCCCTCGGCCCTGCCAGGCCTCGTCCGAGGAGGCAGTGGGGACAGCGCCCCGGTCGGCGGGACCGGGGCTGGGGGCTGAGCCGGCGGTGGTTGTGAAGACGCTGCCGCGGCTGTGGGGAGGGCGGCGCGACACTCGGGCTCGGGCGGCCGGGAAGCGACGGGATGGCTGCGGCCGGCGGCAGCGGGGCGGCGGCGGCGGCGGGCCGAGCCTACTCGTTCAAGGTGGTGCTGCTGGGGGAAGGCTGCGTGGGGAAGACGTCGCTGGTGCTGCGCTACTGCGAGAACAAGTTTAACGACAAGCACATCACCACTCTGCAGGTGCGGACCTCGTGGAGCGGGAGGGGGCGCCTCGGGGCCCCTAACCCTCCGGGGCTGGGGAAACTTTGCCGCCGGGACTCCTGGATCTAGGCAGGCATATCTCAGGCCTGTCATCTCCGCCTTCCGGTTACCTTTTCGAATTCGCCCCGGGGACTCTCCGGGTCGGGGCACTCTGTAGACGTGAGGACAGGCTGTTGGGAGGGAAGTGGAAGGGCCCCAAAAAGTCCCCAGTACCCCCGTGGTGACTGCGCACGTTGTGGTCCCCATCCGTGGGCTAGTTTTTCCCTTTTGCTGCACTTCCGCCTGGGCCCTAGATGTCTTTAGCGTTGCAGTCTCCAAATGTTAGCTCCTTTTCTTTCTTTCGGAATTAGGAACTTAGCTGCGGATTTGATTTTGCGAACTAGGTGATTTGTAACTTCAGCGCTTACTGATGACTAAGTGTTTATGCAAGTTCCATTTTGTCCTGAGTAACAGGAATGGCAAAAGAGCCATCTCTGGAGGCTTTTTGAAATGACCGCTTGCCCAGGCGTGTTACGCAGTTTCATTGCAGCCTGCGTGGGTCTGACTTGTGGGTCAGTCATATTCTGCGAGGTCTGTTGACCCACGTTGAAACACCATGTGAATACTGGCCAACAATTGTTCCCCAGACTAAAAGCCGCTGCTGTTAACTGGTTTCTTTACCTGGAATAAAAGGCCGGCTTTCTTCTGCATGTACATTGGAAAGGTGTTAAAATGTGATCATTTATTGAGACTAAAACCAGGCCTTTAAGGGAGTTGTACTCACCCCATTCTCCCAAAGCAGTCAGTTTTCATGTATTAGAAGAAATTTATCCTACTAATTTGACCTATCGATTTGGTCAAAGGCAGTAAAATCTAGTAGACTTTTGAGCCCGATTGTCCAGGTTCATATATCACCTTCATCCATTTAGCTGACTGTGTTATACTGGGTAATTACTTAACCTGTCTGTGCCTAAGTTTTTTCTGTTAAAATGGCCGTAATAGTAGTATCTAGCTCATAGGATTGTTAGGATAAATATACAGATTATTTTATCCTGGTCCAGTGGAAGCTATCTTTAATTACTGTCCCAGTTTGCACAATAGGTCTTAATTAGTAAATGTGTAGTATGTGAGAACATCGATACTACTTAATAGAATGCATAATCTCCTAATTGTTGTGACATTGGATGTTTGATGCTATTATTAAACTACTGAGTCTAGAATTTACAAGACGCTCTGGCTCTGATTCCATGTTCTATTTTTACTCCTCTGTTTTTACTCCTATGTAAAGCATATCTGAAAAAGTGAGTGTCAGGAAATTGCATTTTAAAACAATCCTTGTACCAGAGCACTAACCAAGTTTTAATAGTGGATTGTTATTGTTCAGTGTCATTAATGAGAGCCTTGTGTTTTAGATCAAAAAAATTCACTGGACAAATATGTAGGATCATTTGGAAGTTTAGAGATTTACTTAGGTAAAATAGTAAAAATAGCTAACATTTAATAAGTTCTTACTGTGCTGATTCTTTTGCTTGCTTTCTGTCATTTAATTCTTATCACATCCTGTGAAGTGGATAGTTTAGTGGATAGCCCCATTTTACAGGTGAGGAAACAGGTTTAGTTGAGTAATTTGCTGGCAGTAATATTACCACAAGTCAATAGTGCAGAAGTATCCAAGCTCGAATTTGAACCCCTGTCTGACTTCAGATTTTGAGCAATTAAAGCACACTACCTCTGGATATTGGCAAACAACCCATCTAGTGTTTTCCTTTATGCAAAGATCTAAGATAAAAGAAAATTATTGTAATTGAGATCTTAATGTTTTTTTCAAAAGACAATTTGAGTCTCGTCCTGTCACCCAGGCTGAAGTGCAGTGATCTCCACTCACTGCAGTCTCCACCTCCTGGATTCAAGTGATTCTCTTGCATCAGCCTCCCAAGAAACTGGGATTATAGGCGGGCACCACCAGGCCTGGCTAATTTTTTTGTGTTTTTTGTAGAGATGGGGTTTCACCATGTTGGCCAGGCAGGTCTTGAACTCCTGACCTCGGGTGATTTGCCCACCTTGGCCTCCCAAAGTGCTGAAATTACAGGCGTGAGCCACTGCGCCTGGCCATACCCCTTCAACTTAAAAATTATACTTCCGTTATAAATTTCTCAAACATTCTTGAAGCTAAAAACAGAGTAAAGATTTTTAACTACATGAAAAGCCACTGCACTCTTACACAGGGGAGGATGAATTTATAGAAGATATCCAGTATTAATATCTGAATTATAGAATTTAGGATTTTGTCGTACACCAATTTATATAAACAGCAATGTGTCTAATCTCTTTCAGAGATATCAGCTCACCTCATCTTAACAGTTTTTCAGAGGAGTTTGATTTATATGATTTGTAAGACACAACTTTGTATCCTTTTAATTTGCCAATGGAAAAGAAAGCATGTCAGAATAGGAGAGGAAGAGTTTACCTTCTTTCTTGTCAACAGACTACCTGTCTCTCTAAACTACTTTGTATTTTATAAAGGGCATTCTCATACATTTCAAAGAATTGCAGGACTGACAGGAATTTAGGATAGTTTATGTATGGTTCGCTATTTGGGGTTTTTAATAGTTGAGTCAAGTGATTGTCCATTTTTTTTTTTTAACATCTTGGAAGTGACATGAACTGGTACTATGGAAAGTGGAAAGGTCACTATGTCCTAAGGTGGCCCATTTCATTTTTTTTTTTTTTCTGAGACCGAGTCACACTGTCACCCAGGCTGGAGTGCAGTGGCATGATCTCAGCTCACTGCAACCTCTGCCTCCTGGATTCAAGTGATTCTGCTGCCACAGCTTCTTGAGTAGCTGGGCGCATGCCACCATGCCTAGCTAATTTTTGTATGTTAAATAGAGTTGGGGGGTCGCCATGTTGGCTAGGCTGGTCTTGAACTCCTGACCTCAGGTGATCCACCCACCTCGGCCTCCCAAAATGGTGGGATTACAGGTGTGAGCCACCGCGCCTCGTCCCATTTCACTTTTAGATAGGTCTAACTTCTAATAAATTTTTCTGTATATAAAGCCAAAATCTGTTTCCCTGTAGTTTCCAGTCCTGATTCTGCCGTCTGAATCTTGGTGTCTTGTATGACATCCCTTCTGATAGTTGAAGATAGCTATCTTGTCTTCTCTTGGGTAAACAGCTCTAGTTCCCTTAACTGGATCTCCAGTGACAATGACATCATTTTAAATCCTTTCACTTTTTTTATTTTTTGGAATCACAGTCTTCTGTTTCTCAGGCTGGAGTGCAGTGGCACTATCATAGCTCCCTGCAACCTCAAACTCCTGGGCTCAAGTAATCCTTCCACCTCAGCCTCCAAGTTGTTGGGACCACAGGTGTGTGCCACCATGCCTGGCTAATTTTTTTTAATTTTTAGTAGAGTTGAGATTTTGCTATGGTGCCCAGGCTGGTCTAAAACTTCTGAGCTCAAGCAATCTTCCCACCTTGGCCTCCTGAAATGCTGGAATTACAGGTATGAGCTACTGTGCCTGGCCCCTTCACTATTTTGATGTCTCTTCTAGATACTATTTAATCATTGCCCTTATTAAAGAATGATGCCTTCAGCTGTAGAAATAATTCCAGGTGTTGTGGTTTGAACTGAACAGAGAAGTGCAGGCTGTTACCTCTCCTGTTGAGAGTTCTTTTCCAACACTGAAGTAGAAAAGATTCTCTGAGCTTTCGGGGAAGCTCTCACTTTGATAAATATTGAATTTGCTGTCAACTGAAACATCTTAGTCTTATAAAGCTTCAAAGAAAGGGTCATTATTTGTATCTCTCAAATTCTCTTTTCTTTGGTATGGTAGTTTAGCGTTTTCTTTTGTTTCTAAAGTACTTGACCCATTAAAGTTGGCTTTGGTAGATTTGCTCCAGTAGTTAAGCCTGTTAATGTCCTTTTGAATTTTGATTCGGTATTTCATGAAACACTGGGCTCCTGTGGGCCAGGCACTGGCTTGGGTCCTGGAGGTAGAAAGTTTAAGGTGTGGAATCTACTGTCTGGATTAGCTACTTTTTAACTTTGTCATCTGAAGATTTTGGTAACAATTCCTTTAATGCTCTCAACAGATCATTAATAAAGACTGAAAGAAAGCAGGGAGAGAGACGGCCAAGTACAAAGCTCTTCAGCAAGTCTTCCTGCAGTCCAGTGATGCATGACCAGAAGTGCAATTTTCTGTAGACATATAGAATCTTAGGGAGGGGCTTTTTTGGGCCATGCATGGGCCACAGGCTATCCCCTCCTCCTTCCCTTGAGTGAGAAACAGTTATTAATGGAGTACTGTACATATCGATGATAATGGAAGACTGACCACTATGAACTACTAGTGGACACAAATCCCTTAATACAATGTAAACAGTTACTCCAGCATTGAAGTTCTCCTTTTTGCCCAGGCCACATCTGTCTTGCCCACAAGGTTATCATGAGATGTTTTGTCAGATTCTTGCAGAAGACAAGATATGCTGTGTTTCTGCCATACTCAGAACTATTAAAAGGCCATATAATGTGGTGAAAAGAGAAAGGACTTTGAAGTTAGTCTGGGGTTTGAATTCTAACTCCCACTTCATAGCCATCGTGATCCTGACAGAATATTCTAATGCCTGTAAGCGAGCTCCTTTACTATAAAATGGGAGTGCCTTACTCGTAGGACTTTATGTGGAATACACAGACAGTCATCATAGGTAAAGCTCCTAGCACAGACCCTGGCACATATTTGTTTAATAAATGTTTGCTGTTAAATGAATAGATGGTGCTGGATTTATGTTTTTCTTTCATGGTAATTCAGTCAAAAAATAATGGGATTTTCACATGAATTATTTTGAGAGCTCATGCTGTCTCTGAAGGGTCATTGCATTTTAAAATTGCTTATAGATTAGACAAATGTTTTAAAACAAATCCATTCTAGTGTTTTCACTGAGACTGACATTTCTGGAATTCATTTTTTTTTTTTTTTTTTAAATTGTGACATATGCCATACTTTGGTGTTTTATTATGGCTTTTTCCAGAGCTGCTCCAAGATTACTGATAGGTATAGAGTAATTCTGTAGGTAAGCTCTCTGAACTTGTATGGAATCCCCAAGCTCCCTCGTGTGATTTCCTCGCTGATTTGAGGCTTTGATAAACTCGGCAGAAATACGAAAGACAATTGGAGTGAGGGAGTTACTACTGTTTCTCTGGAACTCTGAAGGCAACACTATTGAATCTATGCAGTTAAATTCAAGAAACATTTATTTTATATTTGGTATATGTCAAACATTGTATTAGCTGGGGAATATAAAGATGAGCAAGATACTTTATCAGTTACCTTTCTTGATTTTATTCTTAAAGGATTGTGCCATTTTGGTTGTAACCACTTCCTCAATGTGGTGTGTCCTCTTTATATCTGTGCTTCTGGGTTAGGTAACCCTTTTTTTCCCTTATTGAAGGTGCTTATTGAAGATTATACATTCTAATTTAAGTGGCTTATATCACTTTTGACTAATTTCCTCTGTAAAAAGTGACATTGTTTATAATCAGGACCAACAGTTCTCTTTCTTTTTAGAGCCCCACCTATAGAATTCTGCCTGCCTTCTGAAGTCTAGGATAGGTGACTGGGTGATTATGATTAGCAAAGTAGTGCTGTAAGGTTGGCTGGGCATGTAGTATCCTGACAGTTTGGGAAATGAGGAAACTAAGACTTGGATTGGCTGGGTGTGGTGGCTCACACCTATATCCCATGCTTTGTTGGATGAGGTGGGAGGATCGCTTGAGGTCACAAGTTCAAGACCAGCATGGGTAACATAGCAAGACTCCATCTCTAGTTTAAAAAAAAAAAAATTAGCTGGGCATGGTGGTGTACACTCATATTCCTAGGTACTCAGGAGGCTGAGGCTGGTGGATCATTTGAGCTTTAGAGGTTGAGGCTGCAGTGAGCTATGATTGTGCTACCGCACTCCAGCTAGGTGACAGACCCTATCTCCTAAAAAATAGAAAAGCCTTGAATTAAATTTCCAAGGTCCCACAAATAGAAATGGTGTGCCAGGCTGGGCATAGTGGCTCACACCTGTAATCCCAGCACTTTGAGAGGTATACATGGGAGGATATCTTGAGCATAGGAGTTTAAGACCAACCTGGACAACATAGTGAGACCTTGTCTTTAAAAAATAAAAATGAAAGGGCCAGGCATGGTGGCTCATACCTGTAATCCAAGACTTTGGGAGGCCGAGGTGAGTAGATCACCTGAGGTCGGGAATTCAAGACCAGCCTGGTCAACATGGTGAAATTCCGTCGCTACAAAAATACAAAAATTAACTGGGTATGATGGCGGGTACCTGTAATCCCAGCTACTCGGGAGGTTAAGGGAGGAGAATCACTTGAACCCAGGAGGCAGAGGTTGCAGTGAACCAATGTGCCATTGCAATCCAGCCTAGGTGAGGCCCTGTCTCAAGAAGATAAAAAATAAATAAATTTAAAAAATAGAAATGGTGTACCATATTTTTCTTAAGCCTAGTCTACTACTTTTTAAACGTAAATTTATTTTATTTTTGTTTCAAGACACTCGGCTTTTACTTATTTATTTTTTAAATGCACTTTAACCTGAGCAACACTTGGCATTCAGGTTCTAGAAGTGTTTTTACACTTTGTGTCATAGTCTTAGTCTAGGAATCTTGGTATCATTGTACAAAGAATATTTTGAATGTTCAAAATGTTTTCTAAGTATCCTGAAAGCCACATCACTGTTGATTTAGGCAATTTATTATAATATCTTTGTAATCAATACAATGATTTATTTTTGAAGTTCTTTTTAAAAATCTTTTCCCCATTCTATATATGTGTATATATATTTTTTGAGACAGTCTTACTCTTGTCACCCAGGCTGGAGAGCAATGGATGCAATCTTGGCTTATTGCAACCTCTGTCTTGAGTTCAAGTGATTCTCTTGCTTCAGCCTCCTGAGTAGCTGGGATTACAGGTGCCCGCCACCATGCCTGGCTAATTTTTTTTTTTTTTTTTTTTTTTTTTTTTTTT
>NW_016107744.1:692048-694907 GCF_001604975.1 Cebus imitator
GCGCCACCATGCCCAGCTAATTTTTTGTAGTTGTAGTAGAGACGGGGTTTCACCATGTTGACCAGGATGGTCTTGATCTCTTGACCTTGTGATCCACCCGCCTCGGCCTCCCAAAGTGCTGGGATTACAGGCTTGAGCCACCACGCCCGGCTCTGATAGCTAATTTTTATTGCCTTGCTAGAGAGGGCTAATTTTATAAATTAACCTGCCTGAATGCTGTCATGTCTTAAATCTGAAAGTGGTAATGCTTTATTCATTTATTTTTTATTTTATTTTAAAAATTGACAAATAATTGTACATTATTCTTTAAATACTTGAGTCTGCACCAGTGTTAGCGACTAGCAAGAATATTTATTTTGCATTCTCTCCCTCTCTCTCTCTCTCTCTCTCTCTCTCTCTCATACACTCCCCCACACCAGGCCCCCAATTAATGAAGTCTTTTGAATTTACTAGATACTAGATTAAGCCAGGAAAGTATTTGTTCACAATGTAGTTACTATGTAGCTTTCAACAGATACCTTATAATTGTTACATACTACTTTAGGTGGTTTGCTTTGCCAGGAGATTAGTTAGCAAGCACAGCAAATGATTTGGCTAACAAAGAACCAAAAAATTGATTAAACTAGTTATGAAAAGAATTTGGCAGATACATTTTTCCCTATTATTTCTTTCTTATAATCCTATTTTGCTTTTTTTAAAATTCATTTTTAATTTCTTTCCTCTTCCCTGTGATTACCTGGAGATTTTTTTTTTTTTAATAGCATTTTCTTTTTTTTATTATCCACTATGATTTCCGGTAAGATGTTGGTTAAACAAGAATCAACATACAAATTACAGATGAGAACCTGAGCTAGTAAGACTGTTAATTTTTTAATACCGCTAAAGCATAGAAGATGAAACAATTGGGATTAGAAGAAGTACTCATGCAATAACTCAGGATTTGAAGGACGTGGGGTGGAAAATGTGCCATTAGTTAGATCCTTGCTACTAACACTTTGTGCTTACCCTGAGAATATTTGGAGAGGTTAGGGTCCAGGAACGCTTACTGTCCAAGTGGAGGAGTGCCAAGTTAAGAAATATGTGTATGTTCTAGAATAGTAGCTTTGTGCAATGGAAAAAGCATTGTGGAGTCAGACAGGCTTCCACCCACTGCAGCACCCAGTTGAGTTGTCTGACCTTCCGTGAGTCACTGTATTATTATTTTTTTAAATCAGGTTCACAGCTATAAAGTAAGGCTAATTATCTACTTCACAGTGTTGTTGAAACATTCATTGAAAAAGCCCAAGCACAGTGCTTAGCCCACATGGTGTTTTTCTTACCCCTTCCTATAGTCCTGGAACCTTTTGAATTGCTATCATTTAATGTCACTCTCCCTCCTTCCCTTTTTAGACTGGGGGTTCTTTACTGAGAAGTTGCCAGGCATTTGCAAATCTCTTGGAAGTGCGTGGGAATTGTTTTTAGTATGTATGTAGGAGCAGTTTTTGGAGGAGTGAGTAGGTTCATGGCTTTCTTCATATTCTTAAAGAAGTTTGTAATTACTTCCCCCATTCTCACTACTATGCAATAGAATTAAGAACCACTGCTCCAGAGTAATTATTATAATTACAGTGGTATCTCAGTAGTCCAGCCAAATTAAGTGTGCCTAGTAAAGGTGATTTAAAAAGAAATTTCAGCCTTTTGATTGTTCGCTGCTATCTTTTTTATAAATTTTTATTTTTATTTCAATAGTTTTTGGGGGACAGGTGGTTTTTTCTTAACATGGTTAATTTCTTTAGTGGTGATTTCTAAGATTTTGGTGCACCCATCACCCGAGCTGTGTATACCGTATTCAGTATGTAGGCTTTTATCTCATACCCTGCTCCAAACCTTCCTTGAGTACCCAAAGTTCATGATATCATTCTTGTTTTTTTTTTTAAACAGAGTCTTGCTCTGTTGCCCAGGCTGGAGTGCAGTGGCACGATCTCGCCTCACTGCAACCTCTGCCTCCTTGGTTCAAGGAATTCTCCTGCCTCAGTGTCCTGAGTAGCTGGGATTACAGGCATATGCCCCCATCCTGAGCTAATTTTTGTATCTTTTTAGTAGAGTTGGGGTTTCACCATGTTGGCCAGGCTGGTCTTAAACTCCTGACTTTGTGATCTGCCCACCTTGGCCTCCCAAAATGCTGGGATTACAGGTATGAGCCACTGTGCCTGGCCATTGTATTATTATATATTCCTCATAGCTTAGCTCTCACTTATAACTGAGAACGTACAATATTTGGTTTTCCATTCTTGAGCTATTTCACTTAGAAAAATGGTCTCCAGCTCCATCCAAGTTGCTGTAAAAGATATTATTTCATTCCTTTTTATGACTGAGTAGTTTTCTATGGTGTATATATATACCACATTTTCTTTATTCACTTCTTGGTTGATAGACACTCAGGTTGCCTGCATATCTTTGCAGTTGTGAATTGTGCTGTAATAAACATACGTGTGCATGTGTCTTTTTCATATGACTACTTCTTTTCTTTTGGGTACTCAGTAGTGGCATTACTGGATCAAATGATGGTTATATAATACTTTTAATTCTTTAAGTAATCTTCTTACTGTTTTTCTTCGTGGTTGTTCTAGTTTATATTCACACTATTAGTGTAAAAGTGTTCCCCTTTTATCACATCCACACCAACATCTATTGTTATTTTGGCTTTTTAATTTTGGCCATTCTTGCAGGAGTAAAGGGTATCTTATTGTGATTTTAATTTGCATTTCCCTGATAATTAGTCATGTTGAGCATTTTTTCATATGTTTGTTGGCTGTTTGTATATCTTCTTTTGAGAATTGTCTTTTCATGTCCTTTGCCCACTTTTTAATGGGATCGTTT
>NW_016107744.1:694937-698740 GCF_001604975.1 Cebus imitator
TTTTTTTTTTTTCTTGCTGATATATTTGAGTTCCTTGTAGATTCTGGATATTAGTCCTTTGTTGGATGCTTAGTTTGCAAACATTTTCTCCCTCTCTGTGGGTTGTGTGTTTACTCTGCTGATTATTTCTTTTGCTGTGCAGAAGCTTTTTAGTTTAATTAGGTCCCATTTATTCATTTTTGTTTTTGTTGCATTTGCTTTTGGGGTATTAGTCATGAATTCTTTGCCTAAGCCAGTGTCTAGAAGAGCTTTTCCAATGTTATCTTCTAGAATTTTTATGGTTTCAGGTCTTAGATTTAAGTCTTTGATCCATCTTAAGTTGAATTTTGTATAAGGTAAGAGATGAGGATCCAGTTTTATTCTTCTACATGTGGCTTGCCAGTTTTCCCAGCACCATTTATTAAATAGGCTGTCTTTTCCCAAATTTCTGTTTCATTTGCTTTGTCAAAGATCAGGTGGGAGTATTTGACTTTTTTTCTGGGTACTCTCTCTTGTTTCATTGGTGTATGTGCCTATTTTTATACCTGTTTGCTGCTTTCTTGATGTTTCAGCTTTCTTCTTAAATATATCAATAATTTTACTCTTTAAAAAATAGTTTTTCTAAAAGTTTTTTAAAAAGAAAGAAAATGTCTATAAAATATTAAAAACTTAGAATTTCTGTAAAACGAGATCATTTACAAAATAGAAGAAATCTTTCCATAGAGCAGGGCTTAAGGTTTTCATTATGATGGAAAAAAAATTTACTAGAGATCCTTTGATAAGCTTTACTAGTGCATCATATCTCTGAGTTAAAATAATTTGATCAATAAGGAAACTTAGAAGCATATCTCCTACTAAATTGAGTTATATCTGCATTGATTTACCTGGGCACATTGTAGATCTGTTTATCTATAATAACAGCATTTGACTGTCTATTGTGGGCAGGGTACTATGACTTTCCCCTTTTCTTCCACAAGAGAAGAGGCATTAGAGAGTTCAGATTTCAGTCAGGGAATTATGATGGCATAGTGGTTATGATTAATGTCTGAAGCCAAACTGCCTGGAATTTCAAGTGGCACTATGTCACTTACTGTGTGACCTTGGGCAAGATATTTACCTTCCTTATGCCTCATTTTCCACATCTGTAATACATGGACAATAATCTCTGACTCACAGGTTGTTATCGGCACCTGAGAATTAAATGAATTAATATTTGAGAAGCTCTTAGAACACTACCCATTTCATTGTAAGCACTGTGAAAATGTTAAATTTTCACAGTGGAAAATGAAGAGATAATTTATACTATAAGATAGTATAAGCTGCAGTAAATGGATAGTCGATTCCCTAAAATTCTTCAGGATAGAAAGATTTAGTGTGCATTGCATGCATGAATATAAGAGAACATGAAAATTCAAGGAAAAAGAGCTGTATTTAGATAGGTAGAATTCAGATAGAGAACAGATTAGGCCCAAATTTGAGGGGAATTTTCTGAACAGAAGAATTAAATAGGATGTAAAAAAAGCCAAATAAGATGGAGAATAAGTAAAGAAATATTGGAAGCCATCCTAGAAGGTAGATGTGTACGCATTGTGCAAGTCTCTGGATATAAAGATAAGGCTTTGAGACTTCTAATTGTAGATGTGGGCTCCCCAACTTTATAAAGAAGAAGCTTATGAATGATTTTGTGAAAAGTGTATAGCACAGTACTTGGCACAAAATAAGTTTTAATAAATGTTGGCTACTATTAGCAACAGTAATAGAAATGACTATGTAGTGTTTTACTGCATGGATGGGCTATTTTTTGAATTTTTAACTAATTACCCATTAATGAACACAGATAATTTCATTGATTTTGTTTTTCCACATAATGAATGTTGTGATGTGTACTCTTTCTGTAAAAGTGTTTTTTGTATCCGTGGTTCCTTAGGGGAGACTTAATTCTGTCCTTTAAACTTGCCATGGGAGGGTGTTGGGAAATTTCAGAGGGGATGTTAGAAAAGAAATGAGGGAGCTTTACCAGCTCTGATGCACTCCCTTCTGCTGAGAAATCTCTGCAACACTCATGATAGAAAGGTTATGATATTAGCTGTCAGCAGGGATGTTTAAGGTTGCTTATTAAAAATGATAACCTATTAGGGAACCCTTCCCTGAGTCAGAAGTTTTGTTTTGTTTTTAACCAGGGAAGCTTTGGGAAGATAATGGCATGCAGAGCAGAGTGTGAGGTGAACCAGAGGTATTTATGTTATGACATAATAAGAGACTGGTGGTCATAGACCCCAGAGGAAATATGAAGACAAGGCTTGGTAGATTTTGAAGGTATATGAACTGACAAGGGCTTAAGAAGATACTTCTAAGGTTCTAAACTTCAATGAGAAAGTCAATGTGATCAGAATACTAAAGTCAGAATGAAAATCCAATTTTGGGGAGAAGATTGGTTCAGTCTTACATGTGTTTGAAAAAGAGGCATTTAAGTTGACCTACCCATTAAATATTTGGATAGGATTCAGATTTACTTTTTTTTCTCGTGTGGCATTGATACTGAAACCATGAAAATGACTGAGTTCAAATAAATTACATAGCTAGTATGTGGCAAAGCTGAGATTCACATCCACAGATTCTGCTCCAAAGTTTATATTCTTAGCTCCTATGCTGGCATGAATGGGAGAAGTAATTTGTTCTCATAACCTATATTTGCTCTTCTCATATTTCAGGTTACTTTGCTGTTTTGGCATTTAATTTATTTTTCCCCTTTTCTGTATAATTTTTATTTACTGCAATATCGTGATGATATCTTGGGCCTTGAAGGCAGACATACGTGGGTTTGGAACCCAGCTCTGCCATTTATATTTATCTGTGGGCTCCTTAGTTAATCACTGCATCCAGTGGCCTTTTCTTAGTTCTAATTTTCCATGGTGTGTCCATGGCAAAAAGACCTTCCTGAAATCTAGGTTTCTTATTCTTCAGTAATTTACCATCCTGGCCTTTTATGTGTTTCACCTTTTCTGTACTTTCTTCTATATAAATACACCTAAATGTGACTATCTCTACATAGGTCTGAACTCAGCTCCCTATTCCTTTTTTTAAAACATGTCAGCTGACTCTGGATTCTGGATATATTTCCTCTTCAGTAACTCTTGGTTCTGTTCTTTCTTTCTATCGTCATTGTCTTAGTTCAGACCTCCTCCCTGCCTTCCCATACCCCCAATTTTGTAATAGCATTCTTTCTACCTATCTTTTCTAGTCCAACCTCCCTTCCTATCCCAGGGTCATTCTCTTAAAATATAGATCTATTTCCCCATTGCTTGAAACCATTCAGTGATTCTCCATTGTCAGTAGTCCTGTTTTTTCACACAGTTATTCTTTAGGATGAATTAGGTGTTTTTCTAGGGAAAAAAGGTTTAGTGCTATACAGAAGAAACTTGGGAAAAAAGAGTTAAGTGAATTTGGGAAGTGCCTGTATAAATGCAGTCAGCTAGCCTTCCTTTTGGCAGCATCCTAATGCACTAATGTGCATTGTTAATGTATAAAGATCAATAAATAGCATTTCCTAAGTATACCTGGTGTGTGTGTGGGGGTGTGTGTGTGTGTGTGTGTCTAAATTCATGTCTGGTGTCTTAGAACAGGTTTTATTGAGACCCACAAGATAAAGTCCATCTATGTAGTCTCATCTCTGTCTTGAGCATACCCACTTGGAATTCCCCTTGGGATGGGGTCATGTGTTTGAGGCTTCAGTGGCTTCACTCATCTATCAGGAAAAACCGCTACTGCTCTAAAAGGGTGATCATTACCTTTTCTCTGAAGCCTTCTTTTTTTTTTTTTTTTTT
>NW_016107744.1:699825-704356 GCF_001604975.1 Cebus imitator
TTTTTTTTCTTTTCAAAGATGGGGTTTTACCATGTTTTCAGGCTGGTAACCTAGGTGATCTACCCGCCTTGGCCTCCAAAGTGCTTGGATTACAGGCGTGAGCCACCACACCCGGCAGCCAAAACTTTTTCAAAAAATTTTTAAAAAATCTCAAAATCTGGTTGAGAATTATATCTGGACTATAATTGTATATTTGAATATTGCTGTCCTAACTTTTCATCTGGAGAAGGGTCAGGTCAGAAGAGTTCCACTTCAAAGAGAGGATAGGATGGGTGGACAGCTTGCCTGGCCTTTTTTTCCCCACCCTGCTGTGTATTCCAGCCTTCTAAGGGAATGGCTGGTAGAGAGTAGGGTGAGGATAATGCAGTAGGGTACTTGCTGACTGGTGGTCTTGATGCATGTGCTGTTTCCCTGTCTCTCCCAGTGTGGGAAATTAAATTTAGGGTAGAGCCTATTCCTGGCTTATAATGCTGTGTTGGCTGTTTTGACCCCCTGGCAACTGAACTGGTTTTTTAATAGAGGTGGGGTAGTTGCTGAGGAGGAGGAAGGTTGGGAGGGAAAAAGTAACTTTTGTATATCAGTAAAACATTACATATTGGTTATAACTTGACTTAAAATTTTTTTGTATGACCTGTTTTGCCATTTCGTTTCTGTTAGTAGGGTTTTGGGGTTGTCTGTGACTTTATGCCCTATTTTCCAATTAATCAAAAGTTCACTGTGGTTGTAATTGTACATTTGTATTTTTCTTCTGATCTAATAAGCATTTGTTGCTCTATTTAGGATACAGCAGGTCAAGAGAGATTCCATGCGTTGGGTCCAATTTACTACAGAGATTCAAATGGAGCTATTTTAGTTTATGACATAACAGATGAAGACTCTTTTCAGAAGGTATTCTGTTTACTTTATGAGTAGATGTCTTAGAAGAGCAACGGTAATTTTTCAAGTTTCCATTAATATACCTTTGTTCACTAATGTGATTAGTTTTGTTTTTAAAAATAAAGTATATAATTTGTGCGTAGCTGGTGACCACTTACATTTTCTTTTCTTTTTCTTCTCACCTACAACATGCAGGTATACTCATATGTTTAATGAAATATTTAATACACATGAATTAATTTATGTTAGAATAGTTAATGGCTTATTACATGGCTTTCTCAAGTATTAGGAAAGAGAAATATTTGAAGTTGAGCTTCAGAAAAATATGGGGGCTTTTGTTTCTCCCTCTTAAGGAGAAATCACACATACTTCCTTAATTCCATACGTACTGGGACCTGAAAACTTGGTGTGGCTGCACAGATTCCTTTATGTGAAAAGAAAAAAGGAGGAAAATCACATTTAAGCTTTCTCCTTGCCAAATATAATACAAGTTTTAAAAGGACAATCTTAAAGTTCTCTGATTAGTTTATTCCCCTTCAAATATATACCACTTACGTACAACTCAAAGTTGTCTGGGACCAAAAATGAGTTACCATTTAATTTACCCCTGAATTCTAATCACAGTCAGATGGGTTACTTATTTGACCTTTCTTCCTAAAGCAGTTCTTGGAATAAATTTGTCAACAATGTTTAACCACAGGGAGTAAGGCCAAGGAAGAAGCTTTTCTTGCTTTGAGTTATAGGAATTTCACCAATTCCTTACCTTGTTGTTTTGTTTTTTTCTCTTTATTTTTTTCCCAGTTAAATCTGATAGAGCAGATATACAAGTTAGCGCTTGGGTTATTAATGATATATGGAAGAACTTAGTCCAAGAAGTAGAAAATGAAACGATAGGTACCTTGCAGATTTAATGATTTTTAAAAGTTATTTTGATGGTGAGAATGGCTGCACATATATGCCAATATTTTTTCCTATCTCCCTATTGGGAAAAATATCTGTAGACAATAATTCTAGCTTTTTGCATGAAAAGAAATAGTTTAACTATTTTATTAAGGGAAGATTGAGGCCAGGCGCACTGGCTCACGCCTGTAATCCCAGCACTTTGGGAGATTGAGGCAGACAGATTACTTGAGGTCAGGAGTTTGAGACCAGCCCAGACAACACGGTGAAACCCGTCTCTACTAAAAATACAAAAAAATTAGCTGGTCCTGGTGGCACAGGCCTGTAATCCCAGCTCTTCAGGAGGCCGAGGCAGGAGAATCACTTAAACCCGAGAGGCAGAGGTTGCAGTGAGCGAAGATTGCACCACTGCACTCCAACCTGGGTGACAGAGCGAGACTCCATCTCAGAAAAAAAAAAAAAAAAAGAGCAGATAGTCATTTATGTTGAAAATTGACCAGTTATCTATTGCTAAACCCCTAAAATTTGTTGGCTTAAAATAATGATTTATTATTTCTCATGATTCTGTGGGTTGACCAGGCAGGTCCACTGCTGTTTTTGATGTCACTGGAGTCACTCATACAGCTGCACTGAACTCTGGGGAGCTTGGCTAGGGCTGGAATATCCAAGAAGGCCTAGTTCTCCATCCGCCCTCTCACTACATCTGGTGTCTTACCCAGTTTACTCTCTCTGTGTGCTCTCTCATTATTCTGTATTCTAGCTTAAGCTTTTTTTATATGACAACTGGATCCCAAGAGTTAAAAGTAGAAGCTACCAGGCCTTCTTAAGGCTTAAGTCTGGGACTGGCACAGCATTACTTCTGCCACATTTTCTTGTCAAAACAGGTTATAAGGCCAGCCCAAATTCAGAGGGTGGGGAATTTGACTCTACCACTTGATGGGTGGATTGACAAAGAATTTGTGACCATCACTACCTTACCAAAAATGTATGGGGGTAAGGAATAGATAGAGTGCCTTTGGAGGGGTATCTGATTGGAAATGACTAACAAATTTTTTAAAAAAATTGGTTAGGTTAGTAGGTTGTGATACTGTATGCACATGGAAGAGAGTAATACATAATTGGATTCTGGTGTGTTTCTTTTGAGGTGATGAAGATGTACATTTTATGCCAGTACAGTCAAATTTTTCTTATGTGAAATCAATAAAGAGTAGAAGTTAAATGCTTTGAAAACTTTATACATATATTTGAATGAAACAAAAAGGTGGGGCTATACTAAGAAAATTCGTTTAGTGCTGTTATAAAGATGACATGGTGATGATAATTACTCTTGCTTTTATAAGGATTTTAGATTTGCTAAAGATAGTTCCTCTGCATTCTTGCAGAGAATAGGAATGTGGAAGTGTTATATTTGTGTACTATAAGACCAGTTGCATAGTAAGTGGTTACCATGTATCTAGTGTCATTTTTGGAATTTACAGATACATGTGTATTTTTTCTGTATAAGTTCAGTGTGATTTGTTTACATCCAGATTAAATTTCATTGCAAAGAATGAAGGCAGGTGTCCAAGTTTGCCTTTTATTCTGTTATAATCAACATATTTAAAATTGTGAGTTGAAAAGATTAATCTACTTAATTCCAGTTTACTGCCAACAGTGCCTTCTGCTAGTCTTCATTCATATTGAAGAATCAGTTTGTAACCGGAGTTATTGTATATCATTGTTTATCTACCAGAGGATGACAATGCCTGGAGACATCCTTGGTTGTCACAACTGGAGGATGCCACTAGAAGTGGGTAGGAAGTCAGGGATGCTGCTAAATATCATACATTGCATAGGACAGTGTCCCACAACAAAGAATCATCTGTACTAAAATGTCAATATTGCCAAGGTTGCAAAACCCCGCCATACACTGAATGATGAAATTATTTTAATGCTCTTACTTTTTTTGGTGCTTATATACTTTTTTTGTTTGTTTGTTTTTAAGTCTGTGACACTGAAGCTCCTATGTCCTCTATTTAGGAATTAATTAGTGTATAAAAGACTGTTTTAAACCCATGTGTTCCTAAGTCTAAAGCGACACTGTTAATCTATATTGTAAAGCATCTATTATCAGAAGCTGGTGTTGATATGCTTTTGCTCTAGTGAATAGCTTTGCTTTGATCTGTGGAAGACTGATGCAAATTTGTAATTAGAGTTGCTTCTGTATATCCTTCTATTGTATGTTCATATGTATATGGTTTGCAATATAACCTGGCAATAAATGATTCTTCAGTGAATCATTTCTAGTAATAACTAAATAAATAGACTGTTAAACAAAATTCGGAAGTATTTTGACAGTGTTGAGTTTTTGGGTGTTATGATAGTGGTAATTCTAACAGGATTTGTTTTAATATGTGCTCTTTTGTGTATACAGGTAAAAAACTGGGTCAAAGAATTACGGAAAATGTTGGGAAATGAAATCTGTTTGTGTATAGTTGGTAAGCATCATTACTTTTTTTTTTTTTTAAAGACTCCTTTGTTTCCTTACTGTTTCATTAAAAACATTATAAACAAGTAATTTTTGTTTTCAAGTTACATGAGAAAGGAAGAAGAGTCGCATACGAATATAAATATTTTAGAATAATTTAGGATTTAGCCGGATGTGGTAGCTCACACCTGTAATCCCAGCACCTTGGGAGGCCGAAGCAGGTGGATCACCTGAGGTCAGGACTTCAGGACCAGCCTGGCCAACATGGCAAAACCCTGTCTCTACAAA
>NW_016107744.1:705003-726518 GCF_001604975.1 Cebus imitator
AACTCCTGACCTCAGATGATCTGTGCACCTTGGCCTCCCAAAGTGCTGGGATTACAGGCTTGAGCCACCACACCCAGCCAGATTATTATTTCTATGATATCACAATTAATTATTGAACAATAAAAGTGAACAGTGAGTGCACAGCACAGGTTTCTGAGTTCACAGTGTGCTGTGCACTCACAGACATTATCTCATCTAATCCTCATAATTCTATAAAGGTTTTATAGAGGAGGCTGAGTCCTGGAGATAATAACTTGCCCAGTGTTAGGCAGCTTTCAGAGATCAGATTTGAAATGAAGTCATTCTGACTCTTAGGTTACTAATCCTTATGATGTATAGCCTCATGCTGTTTTCTCTATTTCTACATACCTGATGATAAGAACAATGCAGGAGAAGCCAGGCTAGGATCATTTTAGTGGAAGACAAAGGTAGTATTTGGAGAAATGAAAGAACGGAATAGTCATTGTGGGGAAATACTGCTTTTTGCCTTAATTTTTTTTTTTAACTTGAGTTTACATTTCTTATCTCTTGTCACCATTAGATTGGTAGCTTTATAGTCCCAGATCAGGAGCAAATCTTGGGAAAAAGAGCAAGGAGTTGATTTCCCCTGCGTTTTGATCTAGATGCTAGATGTTAGGCTAGACAGGAATATTTCAGACTGGAACAGTGAAGTAGTAGGCTACTTGTAGGTTTGGAGCTAAAGCTACAGCTAATCATTACCGAGTTTTGTGTAGCTTTGTGTGGTATATGGACTTACTAGGAGTGGAAGTGGCCACAGTAGATGAATGACTGAAGATTTAATATTTTGGGATTCTGATCATCTCTCTAAAAATAGAAAGAAATTATCAGCATATACCATGAAGTCAAGGAAACCCCAAGAGCTCGTTACTTGTCCAAGGTCACAAAGTAACATTAAAAAAAAAAAAATCACCTAAGTTAAATAAGCTCATGAATAGTTTATTTAAAGTGTGTGTGTGTTTGTGTGTGTGTGTGTGTGTGTGTGTGTGTGTGTGTGTGTGTGTGTGTATAATGTTCAGTGAAGTACCTTTTATGTGGCCCCTGTATAAAAGTTGAAGGCACAGCATTAAATTGAACCTCAGGGAAGATACTTTTACTGGAGCATCAGAGGGAGTGGCTGCCAGATATTGAATTGCTTTCTTTAAAAATGTTAATATATAAAATGTATATTTTTAATGTTCATATTATGACAAGTCTCAGGAATATTGGATCTGGTAACCTACTGTCTCAAGTAGGGTCAGATACTCCATTTAATATTATATAATGTTTATTAATGATTAGTGTGAAGTATAAAAAGCTCTCACTTTCTTCTGTTGACAAGTATGACATGGAATTTTGCTTGGAATTCAGGTTTGGGAGAATTCTGAGAGCTCAGAGACTGATTTGAGTAATAGTAAAACTCCAGTCTCCCATTAAAAAAAGGAATTCTGAGAGCTTCTTTACTACTTTTCCCAAACTTATTAGGATAACTTAGAGAATTAAAAAAAATAAAAGTTTCTTGGACCTCATTACAGATATACTAAATCAGAATCTCTATGGAAGGAGCTAAGAATTAATTCCCTTTTTTCACCCCACCTTTCTTCCTTCCACAAATATTTTTGAGTGGCTTTTTTGTACCAGGCATTGTGTGCTGTTAATTCTGATTTAGTGTACACGCACACTGGTGTTAGAGAGCAACTTATTTTTTCTGACACAGTGCAAGAAACGAACTTTTCTTCACATTTAGCTGAAATCATAATCCCTGTAACCTTTACTTAACTGATTTTTAAAGTGAACTTTTTATTGTATGTACAGAAAATTTTGCAAATCTTCAATAACATAATTTTCACAAAATGAAAATCTCACAGTGTAAGCAGTACCTAAGGACCCTGAGTTGTGTTGCTTTTTCATCCCAACACTCAAGAGTTGTTTTCCCCTCACCATTCCCTACCCCCCCATCACTATTCTTTTTATTGTGTGAATTATTTTCGTTTTGAACTTTATGTAAATGGCATCATGTAATATTAACTCTTTTTGTATCTGTTTTTTTTGGCTTTACATTACATTTCTAAGATTTCTCTATGTCGTATATAGTTGTAGTTCATTTTATTCTGTTTGCTGTCTAATACTTTATGAATACTCCACAGTTTATCCATTTTGCTATTGATGGACATTTGCATTATTTTTCCCACTTCTTGATTTTTATTATCTGTAGTAGTAGTTCAGCGTTATTGTCTCTTCTGTTTTATTAGTTAACTTTGAAATAATATTACCTCTCAGGATTATGATGATTATATAATGATTTGAAAAATACTTGGCATAGAGATAGACATTTGACAAGAATTTATTCTTTACTCTTTATATATAATAACTCTTAAAGCATTTGAAGACTACTTAAACAGTTCACTGTAAGTCTTCAATTCTCTAGATCTTCAGCTGTTTTTTCTGTGGCCTACCTTCTAGACGTTCCGATTATCCTGCTCATTTTGTCTCTTAGGTTTATTTCACTATTATCAGTATGTCTCCCACACTTGGAGATAAATGATAGAATCCAAATGTTGTTGAGTCAGTATGTTACAGGTCCTGTCTCTCTCCTGACACTGGCCTTCTATCAAGATTGACCGAGATTGCTTAAAACTTTTTAGCAGACATGTCAACTAGTCTCTTACATAGATTATAGTTATCCAAAATCTCAAGTCCTTTTTTTAAAAGTATTCCAATTCAGTCAGGTTTTTTCCAGCTTGTTCTCATGTAATTATTTAAAGCTAAGTAGAAATTTCAGCTCGTCATGTTTTTGAATCTTTATGTTTGATACACAGTCTACTAGCATTTTCATGTGTAAATTAAATACTTAACCTTCTGAGTCCTTATCTAAGCCACTGATATTCATGTGCTAACCAGTAATGGAGAACCCCATGTTTCAATAGCAGAGGCTTTTCCCTCTAGGTTGTCATTAATCCATTGATAGGCACCCTTGGCTATGGCTGATAGTATTCTGCATATGGTCTATCCTTAACATTTGTGTATTTCTTGAACAAATACTTATTATTAATCATAGTCACCATTTCTTGAGTGCCAGGCCCTGTTTTAAGAACTACACATTTTTTATTTCATTTAAGCCTCCTGACAATGCTGCAGGAAGAACATTTCATTTTGTATATGAAAAAATGTGCTTAGAGAGCTTGAAACTTCCCAAAGTCACATAGCTTGTTAAAAGTAGACCTGGAATTTTAACTCAGATCTGCCTGCCACTTCAAGCCCATATCCTTAAAATCCTTAATAAACTCTTCATTGCTTACTATGTGCCAGGCTTTGGGAATAGTGTAGTGAATAAGTAAACAAAATAGATATGGTTCTTGCCCTCCCAGAGTTTCTTGTGTAAGAAAAGAGAGGAAAACAAGCTACCATAATACATTGTAATAAATGCTATGAAAGGAAAATGCAGAGTGGAGTGCTGTGAGAGCCCAAAAGCAAACCAACTAGATTTGGGTCACAAGGCAGAGATAAGGGAAAATTTCCTAGCCCAAGTGTTGGATAAACTAAGTTAGTTAGATGAAGCCAGTAGGGATGGTGGTAGAAAGTGTGTTACCAGCTGGGCGCAGTGGCTCATGCCTGTTATCCCAGCACTTTGGGAGGCCTAGGCGGCGGATCATTTAAGGTCAGGAGTTTGAGACCAATGTGACCACCATGGTGAAACTCTGTCTCTAAAATCCAAAAAAAAATAGTCAGGCATGCAGTGGTGGTGCATGCCTGCAGTCCCAGCTACTCAGGAGGCTGAGGCCAGGACAATCACTTGAACCTGGGAGGTGGAGGTTGCAGTGAGCCAAGATCACATCATGGCATTTCAGCCTGGGCAAGAGATCAAGACTCCATCTAGGCCAGGCGCGGTGGCTCAAGCCTGTAATCCCAGCACTTTGGGAGGCCGAGGCAGGTGGATCACGAGGTCAAGAGATTGAGACCATCCTGGTCAACATGGTGAAACCCCTGTCTCTACTAAAAATACAAAACATTAGCTGGGCATGGTGGCGCGTGCCTGTAGTTCCAGCTGCTCGGGAGGCTGAGGCAGGAGAATTGCCTGAACCCAGGAGGCGGAGGTTGCGGTGAGCCAAGTTCGCGCCATTGCACTCCAGCCTGGGTAACAAGAGTGAAACTCCGTCTCAAAAAAAAAAAAAAAAACACTCCATCTAAAAAAAAAAAAAAAAGTGAACATTTATTCTCTCATAACAATATTGATTTTCCATTTGATCATTCATTGTGATGAATGTCATTAATATTAATAACTGTTCTTTATTGAACATGTACTATATGCTAGGCCTTTTATACATCTTATTTGCACATCAACCCTGCATGGTTTGTTAGCAACACATGCCTAAAGTAAGATTAACTAATTTGCCCAAAACGTTACAGTTATGGCCAGGCGTGGTGACTCTCGTTTTTAATCCCAGCACTTTGGGAAGCCAAGGTGGGCAGATTGCTTGAGTTCCGGAGTTTGAGACCAACCTGGGCAACATTGCAAAACCCCATCTCTACCAAAAAAAAAAAAAAAAAAAAATACAAAAAATTAGCCAGGTGTGGTGGCATGTACCTGTAGTCCCAGCTGCTCAGGGAACTGACACAGGAGGATGGTTTAAGCCTGGGAGGTGGAGCCTACAGAGAGCCGTGTTCACACCACTGCACTCCAGCCTGAGTGACAGAGCAAGACCCTATTTCAGAAAAAAGCAAAAGAAAAAGAAATTACAGTTATGGAGTAAGCAAGGACTTAAAAACAAGTTTTAGTACATTTAAAAGTTTTTTGAAAGCTTCTTTCCGCTATGCCCTACAGCTATCCATTCTAAGCATAATATGATTCTAGTTCTTTATCATTATTAGACCATTTGCCCTTAGCAGTGGGCATATCCCTTCTAGGTTCTTAACTCAAATATGTATTTTTAAGAAAGATGAAGTTTTGCTCTTCTTAACTTAGAGGGTAGCTTTTTCCCTCCCTTTCCAATAGTCTCAGCCTGTTTATTTATTTTTTCATTCTTTATAGTACCATACTTTTAAGTAGGTGCTTACTTTGGTTATTGTCCTTATTTTCATTTGTTTTAAGCCTATCAGAAAGTTCGTTATATAGCTGCGCATTAGTATTGAAGCAGGTATGAGTCTCAAAGCCTTACTCCTTAGCTGTCTTGCTTTTGAAAAAATATAGAAACTAAAAAGGTTTTTCAGCTTTGGAAAAACGTCAGTCATTAGCAAGTCGGTTTTCTGCAGTGCATTCTGTGCAATCAATCCATTGTGAACACTGATTATTCACAGATAATAGGTAAATTTAAAATGTTTTAAGTTTAATAGGTTATTAAGATAGATAGCTATTTTATTAATGGCCTGATTTATTACAATTAGTCATTTAAAATATTATTAAATAATAAAGCAGTGTCTAAATAATTTCTGCTAAATGTTCATTTGAGGCAGTAAAATGATTGTCTATTTTTCCTGTCTTCACTCTTTTAATAGGTATTGATGAAACTGATGGAATTTGGAAAATGAGGCATTAAAGACCTAGAAAAATAATTGCATAGGGTTTTAGGCAATTGGAACAAAATTCATATTGCTGTGTTTAGTAGGAAGCGATCTTGTTTTACTTTTATGAGGCAGAATCTTGTTCCTGTTTCCTGGAGCCACTGGCCACCAGGTGGTGCTTTTTGCCTTCTTTGCAGAATAAAATGACTTGGCTTTTCCTCTGGTTACTGTCAGACATTGACCATCATATTTAACAAATTAAAATTTTCAATGACAAATATAATGTAGCAAGTTAGAACTAATATGAAATTTCTTGCTGTGGTAAATAGCAGCTCAAAGAAGGAAAAGTTTATTACTGAATTTGTTGGTATCCACTGAGCTTTATTATTGTCTACTTCCATCTCTCTCATTCTTATGCTATGGTGGCAAATAGTTTCTTACAGTTGCCAGCAACTACGTTCTCAGATTATTTGAGGTCCTCAGTATACAGAACCTTTGGAATTACCCACCTCAGTGTTAAACGTTATATCTTTTATTGGATGCTTATTTCAATGCCTTATCTGAAATCATCTCCTAGAATCTGTATGGTTCCACAAAAAAAAGTAACCTTATCTGTAAGATTTCTCTTTTCTCCCTAAAAGTTATAATAGAAGAATAAAAATATTTTTTTTGAAGTCTCCTTCCGTAGGGTGTTTTTCCCTATCGTTATCTAAACTTTTAGCACTCTGTGTGTCCAGCCAACTCATCTTAACTCCAGGGAATCAGTCTTTTGCAGTTTCTTCATTTTCATTTTGGTGGCTTTTTAAAAAAGCATTCAGCTTGGTTTCATTGCTAAGGAGAGCTAACCTTATTTATAATAATTTTAAATCTGCATGGTGTACATATACTAAGTTCTAATAACTCACTAAAATTGTTTTTTAAACAAACAATACAGTTTTTTCCCTTATGATTGTGGAGTACTTAAACATCTGCACACTTTAATTTTTACTTTAACCAGCTTGTATTATCCAAGAAACTAAAATACTTGTAGGATCCAAGAGGCTAGCTTAATGTATTTTAGTAAACACTAAGATAGCAATACTTTATATTGACTGGCTCTAAGTTAATGGGAACTGTAGAAAATTTTGCTCTTACTTTTGATCATTTATACTTGGCTAAGAATCATAGTCATCTCTGTCAGAGGCTGCAGATGCAGGAAAGGTATGAATTGAGCCATTTGAAGGAATATGAGGCATGATCAGCCCTCAGATCACAGGACTTAACTTGATAATTTCAAAACATTTAAAAAGTCTGGTGGGAATTTGTAGTATTTTTGCTGGTAGTTAAAATGGCAATTTTATATTTAGAATTGGCTTAATTTTATTAAAGAAATAAATCAGCATAAAGATAAATATTTACTTTTTTTAAAATAGGTAATAAAATAGACTTGGAAAAGGAGAGACATGTTTCCATTCAAGAAGCAGAATCGTAAGTACTGTGACCCTCCCATTCCCCATTACTCCCCAGTAGAAGTCTTCCTCTTTGTATATTTTGCTTTACTATTTAGGTATTATTCAAATCTCTTAACATACATTGAGGTATTAGATTCAGTGAAGCATGTTTACGTGGTAATTTCTGGACTTGTGGCAATAAAAATATTCTGCTTTTACTTCCATTTTTGACTTCAGTAAAAAATATCTGTGTTATATAACAAAACTATTATGATCAAACAGTCAGTAAGTCACAAAAACTTTTAAAGCATTTGAGTTCCAAATTAATCTATAAAAATTTCAAGTCTTGTTATACTTGTATTAGTTAAAATTTGGTTTAATGTATAGGGAAGTTAAATAACTATATAAACTTAATTTCACTAAACTTGAGTAAATTAATGTCACTAAAACTATTACTATAAAAAGTTTCAAAAAGCAGTTAAGACAAAATCATGAATAATATTTTACATCAATCACTGATGTTACTTTTTTTTAAGGTATGCAGAATCTGTGGGAGCAAAACATTATCATACTTCAGCCAAACAGAACAAAGGAATTGAGGAACTCTTTCTTGACCTTTGTAAAAGTACGTATATTCAGATTTAGTTTGTTTAGGAATGGTTTTTATTTTTTACTTTTTAAAAAATAATGTATCTGTTTTATATCAGTGTTACTTTTTGAAGAATTGGTTCTTTTTAAACTATTGACTATTGGTAGAATTTCTAAAGTGCTGTAACTATTTTTTTAAAGCTTAAATACCTACTTAAGCCCTATTTCAAGCAGTAATTATGGTTAAGAAATCATATGTATGGTATGGGCCAAATATATAGGCATAACTATTAAAAGTGGAAGGGGAATTTACTTTTTAAAACATACTTAAGATCTATAACAACCTGTTGCAGTGAATGGACCTTACTTGGACACTGATTTGTCAAACTAATGAACAAGAATGTGAAATAAGAATTTTGATGATATTAAGGTATTATTAATTTTTAGGTGTGATTATGGTATTGTGGTCATGCTTTATAAAAGGACTTTTTATCATTTAAAGACACATTAAAATAAGGAATAAAATTATGGGTCTGAGATTTGGTTCACAATAATAGTAGGGAGGCTTAGGGTGATGGATTTTCATTATGCTGTATTAATACTTTATGTTTGGAAGTTTCCGTATTAAAAAGTTTATAGTTTTAAAGAAAAAGGAAAATAACTCCTTTTCTCATATTACCAATATAATGCATATCTGAGTTTATGGACTTTAGACTCTTGAGAATTTGATGAAATCATGGTTTTCTCTCTAGAAGAGAATGTTGATGTATATGTGTGTGTGTGTACACATAACACTCACACACTTTGGAATAAATTAGTTTTATGAAACCCTCAAGTCATTCATAATTCTTCTAGAGTAGTGATTATCTAACTGATATCCCTGATCAGCAGCATCAATATCACTTGAGAATGTGTCAGAAATGCAAATTCTTGGGCTCTCCAAGCCTACCGAATCAGAATTTCTAGGGATGGTGCCCAGAATCTTTGTTTTAATAAACTCTTTGTATGATTCCAATTAACAGTAAAATATAAGAACCGATGCAGTGAATAACCACTTGGGGACCAAATGCATATTTTGATTTAGTAGGTCTGGGATAGATTGAGGTCCTCATTTCTACAAGCACCCAAGTGGTAGTCATGTTAGTCCTCAGGATATCCTCCTTCCCTCCCTTCCTCCCTTCCTCCCTTCCTTCTGTCTGTCCATTTATCCATCCGTCTGTCCATCCTGCAATGCACTGGGTCAGTGGCTTCCAAATGTTATAAATGTCACATCTTCAAAACAATTTTTGCATGCTCCACATGTTTATTTAGATGTACAAGTACTAATATGTACATTTAAAAACATACCTAAAAAATAGAAATTTTGAAAAGTTGAGAAAAATAAGTACATAAAGAATTTGTAATGTTTTCTTATTTCATCTTGGATTGTCCTACATACCTCAACTTGGAAACCATTGATCAAGAGCAGTCTCTAAACCCAAATTTAAGAACCCTTATTCTATTTTAAGGACCCTCTTTTCTTCTTTCATCTTGTCACATTTGTGTTTTGAAAATATTTTGTCGCAGTCTGTGTCTTGTATTCCCATTTTTCTTAACTGTATGTCTTAAAGAGCAGTTTTAAGTTTCAGTGAGTTCCAGTTTATCTAATTTTCTTTTATGATTCATGTTTTATGTCCTACATGAGAACTCTGTGTAAGCCAAAGTCACAAAAGTTTTCTATAAAGATTTTTCTCCTGTGTTTTCTTCTAGACATTTTGTTTCACATTTTACATTTAACTGTGTGATTCATTTTTCATTAGTTTTTTGCATAAGGTGTTAAGGTATGGGTTAAATTTTTTTTTTTTTAACTATAGATATCCAGCTCTCTTAATAGTGCTGTTTCTTGAAAATACTATTCTTTCTTTGTTTAATAATCTTGGCAAACATGTCAAAAATCAAGAGACCATATCTATTGAGGCCTATTTCTGGACTCTGTTTTTTTTGTTCCATTGATCTCTGTATTTCTCCTATCATCACCTCACTGTTTTGATTAGTGTGGCTTTATACTAGTTCTTGAAATCAGATAGTGTGAGTCTTCAGCTTTGTTCTTTGAAGTTCCTTCATCTTAAACTCCATTATTCTTCAAATATCACCGTGGTTGGGAAAGTGGCTTGTATCTATAAGCTCAGTGCTTTGTCAGGCCAAGGCAGTAGGATTGCTTGAGCCCAGAAGTTTGAGACGAGCCTGTGCAACATAGTGAGACCCCCATCTCTACCAAAAAAAAAAAAAAAATCAGCGAGGCATGGTGGTGCATACCTGTAATTCCAGCTAATCAGGAGACTGAGGCAGGAGGATCACTTGAACCCAGAAGTTAGAGACTGCAGTGAGCGATGATCACACCACTGCACATCCAGCCTGGGCATAAAGTGAGACCCTGCCTCTAAAAACTAAAAATAAAAAAAAAAACGACTTACTTAAAGTATTACATTTCTAGTTGAAGAATAAATCCTGCACCCGAAATATTACTTGGAGCAACTTGAATTTCTTTGACATATTTCTAAGAACTCTTGGAAAATCTTAAGGATTATACTTGTACACAGACATTTGTTCAGAGCAAAAAAATTTTTTTCTTTATTGATGTCACTGTGGCCATTATACCACTGGACAAATAAGCTTACTACTTGATACTAGTTTTTGACACTGTTTTTTAAAACATGCAGGTGAGGCGTGAGCTGACACAGTGTTCATTATGTTTATTTGTTGGTCAAAAGTCAGAAATAGCTATCATAGTGTTAACTGAAATTTTAGAAAGAGAAAACACAAAGGTTGTGGTCCTAATCATGTTTGCTTTCTCTCTGTCTTAGGGATGATAGAAACAGCACAGGTGGATGAGAGAGCGAAAGGCAATGGCTCTAGTCAACCGGGAACTGCAAGGCGAGGTGTACAGATTATTGATGATGAACCTCAAGCCCAGACCAGTGGTGGAGGGTGCTGTTCTTCTGGATAACTGTTCGCGCCTAAGAAATTAAAAGACAGAATAAAACTGTGGATCATTGCCCTCAACATGAAGACTGCCATATTCCAAGTCACATTATTTTACCAATGGAATTATAGAATTAACAGTATTTTAAATTACGTTTATAACACTGCAGAGACCTTAAGTGCTAAACTTAGTGGAGTTTGTGACCAGAGAATTGGCATTTTCTACAAATGTTAACAAAGCAATTACCAATGGCCTTTTTACATATTTTTTCTTTAATGAGGAATAATATGCATGTAGAAAAGACCTACTTAAAGGCTTCATTTATATTCTTTCAAATCAAATCTTTATTTAATAACTTATATATGTTGTTGGAATGGTTACATTTTTGCAGCCCTTTGTATTTTGTGGTAGTTTGAATTGTATCACTTCTAAACAGCAAACTGTTTCTGTTTCTGTTTTTGTTTTTAATTAGCAGATATCTGAAGTACTATTTTTGCAGGGTTTGCACAGGCCCATAACTGTCTACTACTTTGATATAATCTGTACACATCCTGTATGCTGAGCTGGTAAAATACATTGTAAATTACATATTAAATATTTTATCTGCTTTTACAAGCGCAAGGTGCAAAAATATGTACAATAGTCTCACTGATGACTGTAAAGTGAATTAACATTTGGTGATAATGCCTAAGCTTTTTTGACTCTAAAGATCATAGCTCCCCTTCACTTCTGTCTTAACTTGAACATGGCGCGTTTAAATTTTTATACATACTTTACTTGAATTATTGCTGTTATCATATATTTTTGCCTCTGTGAGTTCATCTGATGATTGAGCAGTAGCATTTGCCTTCTGGTTTTTTGTTTGTTTTTATAGAAGAGATGACTTCTGCTGATTTTGCTTTCGAATAGTTACCTTGGAAGAATTTGGGTGGCTCATGTTGAATTTCACTTCTGCAATAGCTTTAGTTTTCTCATAGGCTTTACATGAGATGGTTTCAGTGGTATGAGCAGGAGGAAGAGATCCCAGATAGTAGCCAGTCACCAAGACTCATTCATATAGCATGTAGTTTATGTTCCTGAGGCAGCACTTTCAGATCCTTTGTGAGCAAGTTCTGTTTGTTCATTGCTTGCCAGAGATGAACACAGAATGTTCTGTTTCATTTTATAAGAACTATCCTGAGTTTCTATGGAAGGAAACATGACAGTTATAGTGAACACTGGAAAGATTTATTAAAGAATTGTTTGTGTATACTTTATAAATTAGTCCCTCATTAGATTTTTTTCTTAAGCCTAAGACTGAACTTAAATGTGTTAATTTTAGTAGAATCAGGCACTGCTCACAGAAGGAACACAGATTGTGGAAATTAACATAAATTGTTCTTGTTCTAATATATATATTTTTTCATTTCTGTCCTGCTTGGAAAACTAGTAAATGTTATGTCTAAGATAAAATGGAATGGTCCCTGGATTTACTTCTTATAAGAAGCAGTAGTATGTAATAAAGCTGTTAGCATGAGCAATTAAGAGGCTATAAAGAGATTATAGTTACAAAAGAAATACTGCCATGTTTTTAAGTTAATATCTTAAACCTTCCCAAATGGGTTAAAAGTGGAATGAACTGACACCCTGATGTTATGATGTTAGAATTTTAACTAGAAGGCGTTCTGTGAGCCTTCACTTTACCTTAATTATTGTCCTTGCTAAACTCAACACAGAACTTTCTGTTAAGTGTTTTTGAGGAAGTTGGGGTGGGAAGAGTCAGGGAGATAAGCTAAAATTGTCTTCTTTTATGGGGTAATTGTACTCTGTACTCCGTTGGTTTCCTGTGAAGTTAGTATTTATGTGGGGGTGGGGAAGGCAACAAGAATCGTGAGTATCACAGGATACTTTGTTTTTGCCCCCCTGGCTTTTTCAGACAGAGTAAAGAAAGCTTTTCCATTCTTATGTTGTAGATGTAGATGGGAAATAAGCTTTTCTCACTGCAGTGAAGTATGTTATAAAAACTAGAGAGGCTGGGCACAGAGGCATGCACCTGTAGGCCCAGCTACTTGGGAGACTGAGGCAGGAGGGTCACTTGAGCCCAGGATTTCAAATCCAGCCTAGGTAACACTGAGACGTCCATCTCTAAAAGACACAAAAACTAGTTAGAGATGAAATTGAGCTTTATTTTAAAAAACGTTCTAAAGCCTAATAATTGGAGAGCTACACTTCTTTTCAACCTAATTTAATGATACAATAGCTAAGTAGGAACCTCTGCTCCAGAATTGCCAGATAATTATTAATATGGTATAACTATTCTCCATATTTTGTTTTTCATTTTTCTCCTTTGGTTTCTGGGTTATCTTTCTTAACCTCATGTATTTCATCCTGTTTAGTGGGGGCCTGTAATTCAGGCTAATTCAATAGCAACAATAGACAACATGGTATGGCTGCTGTCACTTTAAAACCCAAAAGGTCTTTGGGTAGGAATAGGGTAATGAAAGAGGACCAATCAACTTTATATATACAAAGGAAAGACAAAGACATGATAAAATTTTTCTGACACTTTGTTCATCTCTCTAATACATCTTTTGCGTTCCTGTTCTGATAATTGTGCTATTAGGAGGAAGACATGAGTTATCACATTGTGTATTAAAAGTAGTAGGTAGGTTGAGCCAGTGTTTTTTGAACTAGTAAGCACATACAGTTAACTTATATAATTAAAAATTGGTTTAAGATAGATGATTTTAAAAAGCTGAGTATTATGTTAAAAGTATACATTGTTTCTGTAATGAAGATGGGTATTCTGCTTCTTGTTTTTCATTGTAATTATAGGGGAAGATTGTTTTTAAAAATGTATATTGCCGTGCTTTTGGGGTAAGCAGTAATATGAAAAGAAAAAAGCATTATGTTATTGTGTGAAATATGTGTTCAAATTTGTTTTGTCTGGGGTGTTGCCTAAGAATACCCTAAAGCTATGGCTGTTACTACATTGAAATCTTTTTTTTTTTTTTTAATAGTAGCCATATGTTATTAAAGTAAGGAAGAAGAGTAATACTTCACTTGTAGATTTTTAGGAATAAAAGATAAAATTGGAAAAATAGGAAAGGAGCATAGGGAGGAATAGAATGGACGTCAAGTAAATAAAAAACTACAACCTGACAATTTTTAAAATCACTTTGAAAAGTACATTACTTTTATCAAAGAGTTTCTAATTAAGGCAAACTATGCATTATGCCAAATATTAAGAACATTTTAAAAATTGACTGTGGTATTGTTTATTTCTTTTATTATGTAATTTGCAGTGTTCTATATTGTAAGTGCTACCAGGATTCTAGATCATTTATCATCCGTATTCTTCAGATAATATAGTTTACTCTTATAATTACCACTTACATTATCTCTAAAAGTAGTTTGATCTGTGCCTTTAACTTTTAGAATTTATCTTTTGACTTGTTTGCCATTGCAGAGTTTTCAGTTTTCTCTGTAGGTACAGTGTGACAAAGAGGGAATACATAATTTGTGACCATTTAAGATGTTGAGATTTTCTAGGAAGGGATGTAGATAGTCGTGACCAGCAGGAGCCTCACAATAATGTCAAAATATACAAAGACTGAGTAGATCCCTAACTACTAAGTTAAAAAATACATTACCTAGGCTTTAGTAGTTAAAAGCTGGGATTCACTGAACTGCATCTGCTTGATTTCATCATTTGCATTGATTTTAGTATGTTGCTGTTCTGTTATCTGTAATCGACTATAACAGAGTAATATATTTGGTGTCCTGGACCTAAATTCATGCTACACATATGTCTGACTTTGATGGCCTTTACCTTTTCAAGAAACCAGTTGCAATTTTGAGCAAAATTTTCCTAGTTGTAATATTTTAATAGTGCCATGTAATGGAAAAAATTTAGAAATACTCCGAAGAGAGTTTTCAATTTCAAAGCAGAAATACTTCTCTTCTAAATAAATACCACTTTAATTGATAGATCTTTAGCAGTGCTTGTGCTATCGAGGATTTATACATTTTTGCTTTTCTGGAAAACTGCTTTTACGTGCTAACCTTTCTACTGCAACATTTTCTCTTCAATAGATGAGTAAACATGGTGAGTTAATGTTACACAGCATACATACCCAGTTAGGACTCTTACTCTTAAAACACCTTACTCTATTTAGAAGTCTGCACATATTTTCAAATGTATCACATTAAAGCCACAAGTCAAGAGGTAGGGTTGACTACTTCAGTGGCCTTTAATCCCACCATAACACTTCTCACTCTTGATACTTCCTGGCAACTGTATCATCCCTTCAATATCAAGTACTTAAGAAAAATCTAAGATGATTTCTTTAAATTTGAACATGTGTAGAGCAATGGAGAAAGGTGAGGGTTAGCAAGGATAAAGTATGATAGTGCTGAAAAAGTGGTGGTATTTGCTAAACTAGCTCTAGTAGCAAGCTATTTTAAGGAAATCATATGTAGTACTTCCTAGAAATGTAAAAGTTCCTCATTTTGCATTTAATGTGAGAAATGTTCTAGGAAAAGAATAAAAAACATATACTGTCAAAGTGCCCTTTGGTAGTGATCCCAAATGGTAGTAACTATTGGTCTCTAATATACTCCTCAAATACCTTTTTGCTATGTATTGATATATATGTTTTCGTATCGAAATACATGTGGGTTTTAAATTTTCACATAAATTGTGTCTTGGCATATGTTTTGCCATTTGTCTTTTCTCTTGCCAATATGTCTAGGAGCTCCTTGGTAAATATAGACTTTTTCACTTCCTCCCACATCTCTATAGAGGTGTCTTGCCTTTTTTTATTATAAGTAACCATTGACTCCATGAAACCTGAAAAGGAATCTGTTCTGTTAGGTAGATTTCATTCGTATTCGAATTTATTTATTTTTTAATATATATTTATGTATTTTTGAGAGTGTCTTGCTCTGTCACCCAGACTGGAATGCCATGGCTCAATGATCACTGCATCCTTGAACTCCGGGACTCAAGCAATCCTCTTGCCTCAGCCTTCTGAGTAGCTGGAACTACATGTGTGAGCCACCATGCCTGGCTATTTTTTTTTTATTTTTTATTTTTAGTAGAGATGGGGTCTCGCTGTGTTGCCCAGACTGGTCTTGAACTCCTGGCCTCAACCAGTCTTCACACTTCAGCCTCCCAAAGTGCTGAGATTACGGATGTGAGCCACCATGTCCAGTCAGTATCATAGAATTTAAGTGCAAGCCAATGCTTAAGCAGAATCAGGGTCTGCTTTAAGCATGTGAATCAGGAAACTAGAAGGCATCTTACAATTTATTTGAAGTTCATTACTTTTGGCTTATGATTGACTGATTAGTACATGAAATCTAGGAGTTAACTTTAGCAGATTCTTTACTCAATATGTTTTTATTGGAGGGAAGAAGGAAAAGGAGGAAAGGTACAGTTGATGGGGAAAAGTACAAGATGAACTAAAATGTCTTTATGTAACTCTGACAGTAATTCCCATAACACAGGCATGATACTACCAAAAATTCAAACTTGTGTTTGACCTGTGCCTTTAATATAGAGTAAAAACAAAAGTCCCTTTTTAGATCTCCCTTCTCTTACCATCCCACATCCCTTTTTAGAGGTAACCAATCTTAACAGTTTGGTCTGTGTCTTTACAGTTTTACATTTATATTTGGCTTTTGTAAATTTTCCTTTCCCTGAATGGAACTTCTACCCTATATCAAGTTCCACCCTCAACTTACCAAGGCAAACTAGAATCATACTTCTTTTTCTAGAACTTTTTTTGGAAACAGGGTCTTGCTTTGTCACACAGACTAGAATGCAGTAGCATGATCATATCTCATTGCAGCCTCAAACTCCTGGGCTTAAGCAATCCTCCTGCCTCAGACTTCCTAGTAGCTGGGATTACAGGTGTATACCACCACCACGCCTAGCTAACTTTTTTGCTTTTTTTCTGGAGACGCTCTCACTTTTTGCCTAGGCTGGTTTTGAACTAGTTTTAAAGCAATCCTTCTGCCTTGTCCTCTCAGTGCTAGGATGACAGTCATGAGCCACCATGCCCACCCTAGAATCATACTTTTCTAAAGCAAGTTAAATCAGCAGTGATAGTTCCGGAACTAGAAGTTAACTGTTTACCGGACTTTTAAGATGGAAGTTTATCATAAAGCTTAAAGAAAAACTGTAGCAATCTGGGAAAGTAAAATCAAACTCTTGAATGCTATCCTCTGTGGAAATAGGGTTGGGAAAGAGCAATGTGCAAGTCCAAGCTCCTCAATACACATATAACTCTGGGTTGGGCTCATCCTCTTGGTGTATTTTCCTTCTTGGGGAGCATTGCAGTGCCCAACAATTTATAGGAGCTTCTCTGCACTGTCAAGGCTATAGCTTAGCATATCTGTGCTATGACAAGGTTAAGTGCATGCCCCAGAACGAACACATTTATTCATGTTTGACTTTAAATGAAAATTTGGAAGGCAGGTTAAGCACATATGTGAGCTTAATAATTGTTTCTATATCGTCTTGTAAAAATTTTTAAACACTCAGCTTTTTATGACTGTGATCAGTTTCACTCATTTGTTGAGTGTTGCCCGGTGCATAAACTGTTGTGTGCCTAGTGTACATACATGGGAGAACCAGATAACCAAAGGCCTTCCTTTATAGTTGGAACCTAAAGATGAGGAGGTGATATCTGTTGCTTATAGTCCAAGACATAAGTAATTTATCTGGGGATATAAGGTCACCGTGTACACATGTTCACATTCTGTATTTGATCAAATATGTACCAGCCAAACTTTTGGAGTGAGGTAATTAGAATGACAGTAGTTGAAGCTGACAGTGAATTTGAGGTAAAGCTGGAAAGAATGTTTTTGAATCTTGCAAATAATACATTTTCAAGCCAGATTAAAATTGAATAACTTATTTTCTAGCTTCAAGGGGATAATTAAATGATCCTCTAACCCAAATTGCTTTTCCAAATTCTGTGGTAGCAGTGAATAAGATGCCTTTTGCTTATTTAGACAACTGCCATTTTTGTTTAGTTTGGTTTGGTTTTGCGGTGATTTTTTTAACCTAGAAAAAATACAATTTAAAAAGCAATCATATTGTTTTCTTTGTCTTTGACAGATGTGGCCTTGTCACCACACAGCAAGCCAGAACACAATCCATTCCTGAGTCGTAGTCGGATCGTTTGTATGATTCTAAACGCACTCTCCAGTTTGAGGGTGGGGGTCCTTTTTATCCCACCTGAAATTGAAGATATAGGTCAGAAAGGTAGCCAAATGATTATGAATTTTCTAAACATCTTTTCAGTGTCTATATATATATTTTTTAAACTATCCCATTAGTTGGTTACAGACAAGTAACTTTACATGAATTTGTATTAGTTCACAAAAGGTGAGTAAATGTAGTGATTCAATGAGTTCTTCAAAATGTAAAAGTCCTGTAAAGGATGTGACACGAGTTAATTCCTCCTCATAAAAAGATTTTAGCCAATAGTAATGGCATAAGAAATTTATTGATGTGAAAGGTACAATTTTGGGTGAACTTTGTTGAAGATGGTCAGATACTGCATTGTTAAAGGAAGGAGATGGTAGATTTGGGGTTCTAGGTTCTAGGCTAATAAATAATTTACTAAATACTTATCTTTGGTATGTTGCCTTGAGGCTGACACTTGACAGTTCTTATTCTTCAACATTTGGTTTTCTGCTCTGCCAAGACTAAAGCTGGCCCTTTCCAATCAAAAATGTTAAAAGCTAGCCAGGTGCCATGGCTCATGCCTGTAATCCCAGCATTTTGAGAGGCTGAGGTGGGTGGATGGATCCTTTAAACCCAGGAGTTCAAGACCAGCGTGGACAATATGGTGAAACCCTGTCTCTATTAAAAAAAATATACAAAAATTAGCCAGGTGTGGTGGTGTGTGCCTGTAGTCTCAGCTACTCAGGAGGCTGAGATGGGAGGATTGCTTGAACCTGGGAGTTAGAGAATTCAATGAGCTGAGGTAATACCACTGAACTCCAGCCTGGACGACAGAATGAGACCCTCTCTCAAAACAAAACTTGTGGCCAGGCGTGGTGGCTCACATCTGTAATCCTAGCACTTTGGGAGGCTGAGGCAGGCAGATCACCTGAGGTCAGGAGGTAGAGGTCAGCCTGGCAAACATGGTGAAACCCTGTCTCTACTAAAAATTTTTTTTTAAAAAATTAGCTGGCCATGGTGGTGGGCACCTGTAATCCCAGCTACTTGGGAGTCTAAGGCAGGAGAATTGCTTGAACCCAGGAGACGGAGGTTGCAGTGAGCCAATACAGTGCCACTGCACTTCAGCCTGGGCAACAGAGTGAGACACCGTCTCAAATTAAAAAAAGGTTAAAAGTTGTTAACTGGATGTAGAATTATTTGCAAAGTAATCACCATGTGTAAGCAATTCTCATCTTTGGAATGTTTGACAGGAATAAGATTAAAATTGGGTGGAATTTTCTTAAATATGGAACTAACAGCTAAAGCTTAAGAATTCAGTGTTGATTGAGACCACCAATCTGGCAGGTGTCTTTTATTTGTCCTTTTCTATTGATAATGAATCCTAGGAATCCGGATAGATTTCATTAGAGAAATAAAAATGGGTAAGATTTGTGATTCAGAATATTAAAAGTTGAGAATCCATAAATAGCCACTTAAAAAATATTGTCAAAGCATCATGCTATTTGTAGTAGTGCTTAAAAAAGAAGCAGCAGCAGCTGTTCTAAGCCAAGCACTGCTTGAAAACGAAACAAAACCTCGTATTTAATAAAATGGAGAAATGTGGGGATGTCTCCAGCATAAACATGCCTTCTACTGACATTATTTAAAGTCAGCTTAAACATCAGTAGGGACGGTTAGGATTGTTTCTATGACCTCTAGTCACTAATTTAACTAACTTAAAGTTAACTAATACCTCTTTCAGAGTTGGCCAAAAGAAAAAAAAAGCCTTTATCCACGATCAGTAAATTATAAATTATACAGAAGCTTCCAGCTACCTGGTATTTGTATGAAGAATTCTAATTTTTCTCATGCCATAATTTTTAGTAATGCTGTCCTTGAATTCACTTACATCTCTGCTCTGGCTTTTTGAAGCTCATTAGGGTGATGCCTGTCATCTTTTGGAAACCCTGGAACTGGAGAACTGGAGCTGTTCACCACCATTTTTTGCTACACTGTTGAAAACTGAGTAGAATTTAGTGTCCAAAAATCCTTAGTCTCTGATGGAATATTTTTTAATATATGTGAAATTTTTTGCTTCTTCGGTTTTTCCAGATAATTTTGCTGTTTTTGCTTTTTATTTATTTGCAACTGAAATTGCATGTGCCAGTTATTTAATTTAATACATCTAATGGGAGATTCAAAGCAAATCATTAAAACTACGATATAAACTCAAATGAAATTTTATGACGTTTTAATACACACACTTGCCAAGAAATGCTGAAAAGAGGCTCTCTGCAAATGCCTGTTGGGGCACTCTGAGAATTAAACAGGAAATGAACAGGAAAAGAGACAAAGCATAGAATAGCTGTGTGGTATACACACAGACAATATAAAATCCAAGAAAGATAAGGTCCAAGGAAGAAATGGCTATTGAAGCAGAGAAAGAACCTCATCATGAGATTTGAGAATAGCTTTATAGTTACTCTTGGGATAGTGTCTCATGTCCCTGTAAGGGAACTCTACAAATTTTATCCATTTTGCTGGACAGTTTTAAGAGCTGCTCTTTATCTGTACTTTACTTAATTTTCATCTTATTTCTAGCTTTTGCTTCATCTTATGAAAGATTAATTTAGAGATTAGAATTTTTACATTTGCAAATAGCCTGAGGAAGAAACACACGCTTTATCAAAGTGGAACTTCTGATTTTCTGTAATATTAAGATGGACATGTGACCGGCTTATCCTTCTCATCTAGGAAACTGGTGTCATTTGGAGATATGTTAACATAAGATCCCTGACTATAAAGTAAGACTTATTTTCTTGTATAGTTTGTAGCATTTAATCTTCTGTTTGAATGGTTGGTTTGGATCTACTTGATTTTAAGCTTTACTGGTCATTTGTCACCCTCATGTTGTACCTAATAGGTGTGTAGTTTTTAAGTGAAATCATATATAATTTCAAGAAAACTGCTAGAGACAATGTATGACTATCATCAAGAACATTTAAACAAACCTGATGACTAAAAACTTTAATTTGTCATACAATTTCATATGTAAATCCAAGAAAATAATTTGAAAGCTAACAGGCCTGTTTTGTTTGGAAAAAATTATGTGACATGTTAAAGATTTATGACAGGAAGAATGCATTAGATGCTAGAAAGGGATAGAATTGATTAATCTCTTTTTAGAAGAAAATTAGTTTTAATTTCATTTGTGGGTGGTATTGACAAGGTGGTATAAATAAATAAATTGAGCAGATTCAGAATTTAATAGGCACCCTGTGTTTCCGTTTCCATAATAGGGGTTAGTCATAAACCATTCTATAAGGAGCATTTTACAGGGGCTCTGAAAAGTGTATAAAATGTGCTACTATGATTAATGTCCTCAAGGAACTTAAAAACCTAGGGAAGATGTATTTAACAGATGTGAGAGAATTTAGAGGCATTAAAAATGGAGGAAGAGGTAAAGTTAGTATTTGTAGATGATAATGCAAAGCTTAAAAGAGTCAACTGAAAGTCTCTTAAAACTCAAAGTCTCTTAAAACACTTCTGTGATGAGTATAAAATTCATCACAGAAATAAAAAGCTTTCATTTATAAAAACAACAGTCAGTTAGAAGATATAATGGAAGAAAAGGCTCTATTTAAAGTAAGACCAAAGGAGAGAAGATACCTAGGAATAAACAAGATATGTGCAAGACCAAAAAAACAAAACTTTGTATTTCACCTGAAAAGAAATTCAAACACATGGAGATGCATGTCATATTCCTATCATATTGGATAGGAAGACATCATACACATTCCAGTTCTCTAAATTTAATGCAATCCCAATAAATATATAAGGATTTAAAAAAAAAGCTAGATAGCTAATTCCAAAGTTTCTA
>NW_016107744.1:726531-729193 GCF_001604975.1 Cebus imitator
AAAAAAAAAAAAAAAAAAAACAAGACTAGCCAAGAAAACTGAAAGAAACAATGAGGGAAGACTGGCCTTATAAAATATTTAAACAAGAGAGCTCCAATAATTAAAACAGTTTGGAACTGGCATATGACTAGACAGAGCATTCAAGCAGAAGGAAAAGGTCAAAAACGAACCTATATATGGGAATTTAGTGGATGAGAAAGTTGACATTTCAACTCAGTGGGAAAAATACAGTTTATTTATTAAAGGTAGTAGGACCCCTGGGTAGCTACAGAGAACAAAGCTGGATTCATACCTCATATACCAAAATGAATTCCAGTTTAAATATGAAAACGGAAATGTTTTAAGTACCTGAAGAGGCTATCAGAGAATTTTTTAAGATTTTAGCATGGTAAAAGGCTTTTCTGATTTTGATGTAAAATCTGGAATAAAATTCACGATAAGAAATGATAGTTTTCAGTATAAATTTATCACAATAAATTATTATGGTTATTATTATTATCATTGAGACAGAGTTTCCCTCTGTCACCCAGGCTAGAGGGCAGTGACATGATCTTGGCTCACTGCAACCTTGCCTCCCAGGCTCAAGCAATTACTACTACCTCAGTCTCCTGAGTAGCTGGGACTGCAGGTGTGCACCAGCACGCCTGGCTAATTTTTGTATTTTTAGTAGAGATGGGGTTTCACAATGTTGGGCAGACTGGTCTTGAACTCCTGACCTCAAGTGATCTGCCCACCTCGGCCTCCCAAAGTGCTGGGATTATAGACATGAGCCACGACACCCAACCTATAACAATAAATTATATCACTATATAAAATAAATTGCTCATGGCGAAAAAAACCCACCATAAGCATAAAGAAAAATTACAACTTTGGAAAAAATATTTTCAAATCATATCATGCATTGCTTAATATATAAAGAACACCTAGAAGTGAAAAAGTCCAACAATCCAAAAAGAAAAAGATCCAAAATTGTAAATGGTTTTCACAGAAAAGAATAAAATGACTTAAACCGGAAATAAAAGTTCAACTTTACTATTAAAAGAAGTATAGATAAAACTATACTGAGATACCAGCTTTTTAACCTATTAGATCAATAAAGACTTTTTAATTTTATAGAACATTGTAATATTCTAGATATGATTGGTGAGAATGGAGAGAACAAGTATTTTTGCTGACAGAGAGGTAAACTGGAACAACCATTAAGGATGATAGCAAATTCTGGATTTACTTACCCAATGTACTCTTCAAGTTGTAGAGGCTAAGAAATAATTACAAAGTGTTACCCAGAACTTTTTATGCAGATTGGGGGAGTCTGAATGCTAATTAAGTTTTCTCAACTATCTACTCTCTCCTCATGATTTGAAAGGCAAAAGTGAGGCAGAGGCCAAGTTTTGAAGTTCTTGAATGTTGCAAGGTAGGGAGAAACATTTCCATGCAGCAGTGATCGAGTATCTATCCTTCAGCTTCCTGAATATGGAGAGGCTGTGGTGGCAGCAGCTTCTTAATTTGACATTTTAACCCCTAGATTGTGGTGTTACATCTTCTTTCTACAGCTTCCCTGGAGTGAGAGCTTGTAGTGGCTGGCCTCTGGCTCCCGGAAGGGCTCCATGATGACCCCCCAAGGTTGTAATTCCCTTAGTGACTCACGTTTGTGTCACTGTGGGATTCATTCCCATAGGCTCAATCTAGATTCCTAAACCCTGTTCCTTCAACCCTTCCAGTAACTTTATAAGCACCAAATTCCATTCAAAAAGTGGCTTCCTTTTAAAAATACCTATAATGGCTTCTTTTTCCTGCATTGAAAACCGACTGATCTGGAGGGCAATTTGGCAACAGCAATCAAAATTGTATTTTTTTTTTTGACCTAGCAGTTTCACTTCTTGGAATATATCCTGTAAATATGCTTGTTTATGAAGGAAATGAGTTTGCACAACATTTTTCAATGTAGTATTGTTTGTAAATTGACATCAGTAAGGGAATAATAAAATCAATTATTATTTGTGTATATAATAGAATTTTAGGTAGCTATAAAAAAGAGAATGAGAAAGCTTTGTATATTTAAAACAAACCATCAACAGGAATATCAAGTTTTTTAAAAAGCCAGGGCAAACAGTCTGTATACTGATATTTTAAAATTTAATAAGTATAGTAGACAAAATTAATTGAAGTATAGTAAAGATGAAATTAATTGCACAGGCTGGGTGCAGTGGCTCACACCTGTAATCCCAGCACTTTGGGAGGCCAAGGTGGGCGGATGATTTTAAGTCAGGGATTTGAGACCAGCCTGGCAAACATGGTGAAACCCCATCTCTACTAAAAATACAAAAATCAGCTGTGCATGTGGCCAGCGCCTGTAATCCCAACTACTTGGGAGGCTGAGGCGGGAGAATTGCTTGAACCTGGGAGGCGGAGGTTGCAGTGCGCCGAGATCATACCACTGTACTCCAGCCTGAGCAACAGAGTGAGACTCTGTCTCAAAAAAATTAATTGCACATACTTAAAGTGTACAAGTTTGATCTGTGAAACCACCATCACAGTGAAGATAATTAACACATCCATCATTCCACAAAATTTCCTTACACTTTTTTGTAATCCCTTCCCCTTCCAATTCCTGCTTTCTTTAAACTATAGATTTAGTTTGAATTTTTTTTTTTTTTTTTTT
>NW_016107744.1:729398-734239 GCF_001604975.1 Cebus imitator
GTATTTTTAGTAGAGACGGGTTTCACCATGTTGACCAGGATGGTCTCGATCTCTTGACCTTGTGATCCACGCGCCTCGGCCTCCCACAGTGCTGGGATTACAGGCTTGAGCCACCAAGCCCGGCCCTTGAATTTTCTATATTTTTATATAAATAGAATCATATAATATGTATACTTTTGAGTCTGGCGTCTTTTTTTCTGCATGATTATATTACTGTTCATCCATTTGTTGTTTGTATCGACAGCTCTTTCCTTTTCATTGCCAAGTAATATTCCTTTGTATGGATTAACTACATTTTGTGTATTTATTCACTTGTTGATAGACATGTGTATTGTTTCCCACTTGGGGCTATTAAAAATAAAGCTACTGTAAACTTTTGTGTACATACATTTTTATAAAGACAGACGCTTTTATTTCTCTTCATTAATCAGGGGAATGGCTAGATTCTTTGGTAGGTATATGTTTAACTTTTTGACAAACAGCCAGATTGTTTTCCAAAGTAGTTGTACCATTTTACATTTTCACCAGCAGTATATGAGTGTTTCAGTTCCTCCACATTCTCATCAACACCTAATGTGATCAGTCTTTTCAATTACAATCATTCTAATAGGTGTGTGTATCATTATGGTTTTAATTTGAATTTTCCTAATGATATATGATATTGAGCATTTTTTAATGTGCTTCTTTGACTTTGTGTATCTTCTGAGTGACATGCTTGTTCAAATATCTGTGCATTTATTAGGTTTTTTAAATTTTAGTTTTGAGAATTTTTTATATATTTTAGGTATAGATCCTTTATCAGATATATGATTTGCAAATATTTCTTTCTTGCTGGCTTGTCTTTTTATTCTCTCAGTGTCTGTCTTTTTTTTCTTTTTGTGAGACAGAGTTTTGCCCATGGAGTGCAGTGGCCACTATCTCAGCTCACTGGAACCTCCACCACCCAGGTTCAAGGGATTCTTCTGCCTGCCTCAGCCTCCTGAGTAGGTGGGATTATAGGCACCTGCCACCATGCCCGGCTAATTTATGTATTTTTAGTAGAGACGGGCTTTCACCATGTTGGCCCAGGCTGTTCTTGAACTCCTGTGCTCAAATAATACATCTGCCTTGGCCTCCCAAAGTGTTGGGATTACAGGCGTGAGCCACTGCAACTGGCTCTCACGTGTTTTTCGAAGAACAAAAGTTTTTAATTTAGATGAAGTACAACTAAATCTTTTTCTTTCTGAATTGTGTTTTGGTGGTGTTTCTAAGAAATCTCTGCTTAGCTCATGGTCACAAAGATTATCTCCCATGTATTCTACAAGTTTTATTGTGTTAGGTTTTACATTTAGGTTTATGATTCATTTGGAATTACTTTTTGTATATGGTACAAGGTAAGAATTAAAGTTCTTTTTTTTTTCCCAGCACTATTTGTTGAAAAGACTAAAAGACTATCCTTTTTCCACTGCATTGCTTTNTTTTTTTTTGACAGAGTCTTGCTCTGTCACTCAAGTTGGAATGCAGTGGTATGATCTTGGCTCACTGCAACCTCTGTCTGCCTCCCGGTTTCAAGTGATCCTCCCTCCTCAGCCTCCTGAGTAGCTGGGATTAAAAGCATGCACCCCTGTGCCTGGCTAATTTTTGTATTTTTTATAGAGACAAGGTCTCTCTATCTTTCCCAGGCTGGTCTCAAACTCCTGGGCTCAAGTGATTCACCTGCCTCAGCCTCCCAAAGTAGTGGGATTATGGGTGTGAACTACCATGCCAAGCCTGATTTTATACCTTAAAAAAAAGACTTGTTCATCTATGAGTGGTTCTATTTTGAACACTATTCTGTTCCACTGATTTGTCTATTTTGATGCCAATACTACACTGTGCTGATTACTGTAAGTTTATAGTCTTAACATCAAATTGTGTTAACCCTCCCCCTTTGTTTTTTTCCAAATTGTTTTTGATTATTATTGTAGGTTCTTTGCATTTTCATATGAACTTTTAAATCAGCTTGTTAATTCGTATAAAATAATTAAAAAGCCAGGCATAGTGGCTCATATCTGTAATCTCAGATATGAGAGGCTGAGGCAGGAGGATAGCTTAAGACAAGGAATAAAAAGACCAGCCTGTGCAATATAGTGAGACCCCCATCTCTACAAAAAATAAAAAATTAGCTGGGCATGGTGTGCACACCTGTAGTCCCAGCTACTCAGGAGGCTAGGTGGGAGGATCCCTTGATCCCAGGAGTTCTAAGCTGTAGTGAGCTATGATCACACCACTGCACTGCAGCCTGAGTAAAAGAGCAAGATCTTATCTCTAAAATTTAAATACTTTTTTTTAAAAGGCTGCTAGCATTTTGATTGGGATTGCATTAAAACTACAGACCAATTTGGGAAGAATTAATATTTAATAACATTGCATCTTTTGATCTATTGAGATAGTACAGTTCTCCATTTATTTAGAACCTCTTTAAATTTCTTTACCAGTGTTTTGTAGTTCTTCAGTGACAGGTCTGGCCATCTTTTGCTAGATGTATTTCTAGGTATTTCATGTTTTTGATGTTATTACAAGCAGTATTTTTTATTTCAATTTCCAATTGTTCATTACTAGCATATAGAAATCCAATTTGTATTGATCTTGCATCTTACAACTTTGCTACACTCACTTATTAGTTCTAGTAACATCTTTGTAGCGTGCATAGGATTTCTGCATGGGTGATTATGTCATCAATGAATAAAGACAATATTATTTCTTTATTTCTAATTTGGATGTGTCTTACCTCTTTTTCTTGCCTATTATACTGGTTATAACCCCAGTACAATGTTGAATAGAAGTGGTGGAATTGACATCCTTGCCTTATTCCTGATCATTTTTTGTTTTGGATTAAGAAGAAAAGAGTAGCCATATGTACATTGTTTGTGTAGACCTGGAAAGTCTCCAGAAAGATACATAAGAAATATAATATTGGTTCCCTCTGAGGAGAGAAATTGTGATAGGGAAAGGGTGGGAAGCAAACTTCTATTAATAACTGGATACTTGTTTGTATTTTTTAAGTAGGAGCCATGCAATATATTGCCTATTCCACATAAATAAATAAGAATAAAACTTAAAGAAGGATTAGGTGTATAAATAGCATACACTAAAAACCTAGTATTTTTGCAAAAAAAAAAGGGACAAACAAAATAACAAAATCACAAAGTAAAAAATTAACAAAGATAAATTTAATCATTTAAAAATACTTGGTATTTGAAATGGACTTTGAAAGAAGAGGGACATGAATCAAGGATGAAGTAAACTTTTTTTTTTTTTTTTTTTGAGATGGAATCTCGCTCTGTCACCAGGCTTGAGTGTAGTGGTGCAATCTCAGCTCACTGCAAACCTCTGTCTCCCAGGTTCAAGCGATTCTCCTGCCTTAGCCTCCTGAGTAGCTGGGACTACAGGCGCCCACCACCACAACTCACTAATTTTTGTATTTTTAGTAAAGATGGAGTTTCACCATGTTGGCCAGGATGGTCTCTTGACCTCATGATCTGCCTGCCTTAGCCTCCCAAAGTGCTGGGATTACAGGCATGAGCCACGACATCTGGCAACATTTTAAGAGGAAGATACATGCCAAAACATAAAAATGGGAAAAAGCAAATTTTAACTAGCATATTACTTTGGCTGGGGCACTGGGCCTGGTGAGGGAAATAAAAAGGAAACATGAGTGGGTGCTTTGCAGGAGAATCAAGACTAACCTAAATGGCAGTTTCATATGGTTCAACTCAATGCCTAAGGCATGTATTTACCTTCAACTTTCTTAGTTTGGCACATAGATATTTAATAAGTGCCTGTTATTCACCAGGTCCAGTGCTAGGTGCTGCATGTGTTCATAGTGGTAAATCAAATGGACATGATCCCTGACCTAATACTGCTTTTAGTCTAGAGGGCATTTGGGGGCCACAAGAAAATGGGCAACCTTTACGTTTCTTTCTGTTCCAAAATTCTGGCTATATATTCAGTCTGACATTCTCTGATAGTCCTTAACCCTTTGTCTGTTCTTACCTTCATCTATATAAAATTCAAGGTATTCTTTAAACTCCTTGAACTCCCTCTTCCTCTCCTTTCTCTCTTATCAATATACAGTGGGGATTGAGACTGAGGACTTAGAGGCCAGATGCCTGGGTTTGAAATATTACTCTATATTTTTCGTGTGATTGGACAATTAACTTTCTCCGTCTGTTTCTTCACTTCTAAAATGGGATAATAATGTACAACATAAGATTTCTGAGAATAACAAAAGAGTTATTACATATAAAGTGCTTAGAATACCCCAACACATGGTAAGTTTTTAAAAAAATATTAGCAACTATTGCTATCAGTAGATTTTGCTTTCCTTTCCCTCCAGGCTAACATTTCCACTACCTGTATCCCACCCCTTCCCACGTGGTGGTCTTTTTATAGATTTTCCCTATTTTCTCCACACCATACTGAACAATCTCTCTACTGGCCCTTTTTCTAGAATTATAAACATGATCATGTTCCTCCCGCAAAATTTATCCTTGTGAACCTCTCTTCTTTCCTATTTTATAGTCAAATTTATTGAAAGTTCACGCTGTTGTTTCCATGTTCTCCTATTCTCTTCTCAACCTACCACAATTTTTGACCTGATCCCATAACTCTACTATATCGTTTTTACCTAGGTCAATTACAACATTCTTCATGATGACTCTTGTGTCATCCCAAACCCCATAACTCCAGTTCACTCTTCTTAAAATTATAATTTCTTCAACACTTCCTATTTTCTCTAACATAATGTACTTTTTAGTCGTTCTTTTATGTCTGTTTTCCCTGGTTGGAAGATAAAATCAGGACGTGATATGTACAGGAGA
>NW_016107744.1:734370-767109 GCF_001604975.1 Cebus imitator
CCTCCACACCTCCCTCTCCTATACCCACATATACCCCAAACCTCAGGCTCCATTAGCAGAAGAACAGAGGAGTTAGAAGAACAGTGCAGCAAAGAAGAGATGAGAAGGAGCGTCTGAACATTGAGAGGAGTTCAGCTGGGGACAGGATGGCCAAACTCCAGAGGAAAATCTTTCCACTCCATTCCCTTTCCAGCGCTCCATTTATCCTGCTGCGAGCCACCTCCAACTGACAATAAAGTCCCCTGCATTTACTATCCTTCAGTTTGTCTGTGTGACCTGATTCTTCATGGACACCAGACAAGAACCCAGGTATCAACAGGGCACTGAGCTGGTCAGCACTTAAGCTGTCTGTGAAGAGCAGAGCTAAAAGAGCGCCATAACACGTCCACTGGGGCTTTGGGAACTGCAGGCTGAACTCACCCCTAGATGCTACCATGGGGCTGGAGTCCAAAAGTGCTTGCACCAGCTCCTGTACCTGCCAGTCTACGTGCTTCACCCCTCTCGTAAGGCGTTTGAACACACCAGGCCACATCCTTATCGCACATCCTGTGAAGGGGGTCAGGGAACTCTCCAGTTTCAGAAGGAATGATTTTGTCCATGTTGTTCACTGCTGTATCCTAAGCATCTAGAATAATGTCTGGCACAACCTAGACGGTTGCAAAATATTTGCTGAATAAACATTGAATTGATCCGTTTTCTTGTCTTGTAAATTAGAGCAGGAGCTCCTTTGAAGACTGGAACTTTTGTTCTTATCTCTACTAGTCCTGTTGGCTCAGTGCCTGGCTATAGGGGAATGTGCCTGTGATGAGTGCATGGGGAATCATTATGGTACCAGTATTTTTTTATTTCAATAGTTTTTGGTGTACAGATGGTTTTAGGTATACAGATAAGTTCTTCAGTGGTGAATTCTGAGATTTTAGTGCACCTATCATCTAAGCAGTGCACACTGTACCCAATCTGTAGTCTTTTATCTCTCACTCATCTTCCAACCTCCTACCTCGAGTCCCCTAAGTCCATCATATCACTCTGTATGTGTTTGCATCCTCATGGTTTAGATCCCACTTATACTGTAAATGGGAACGTACAGTATTTGGCTTTTCACTCCTGAGTTACTTCACTTGATACCAGTATTTTTGTAACTGCTTCTGGATGATACTCAAAGACCTGGGAGAGTAGATTTTAAATTCTACTCTACTTTGTAGAGCTCCAAAGAAGTGATATTAGGATTTTGCAAAGAATGGTAATTTAAGTTGCCTAAATAAACTGTTTATCCCTTTAAATTCTGTTATTGATTGAGATTTCTTTGAAATAATTCTACTGCTAAAGTAAGTTTAAAATTAGAGGTTTATGTCGCCATTGGGATCTAATTAAACTAAAGAGCTTCTGCACAGCAAAAAACCCAAAAACCAAAAGACGAAAAACAACAGCAACAAAAAAGCAAAAACAAAAAAACTGTCATCAGAGTGAACAGGCAACCTACGGAATAAGAGAAAATTTTTGCAATCTATCCATCTGACAAAGGGCTAATATCCAGAATCTGCGAAGAACTTAAACAAATTTACAAGAAAAAAACAACTCCATCAAAAAGTGGGTGAAGGATATGAACAGACACTTCTCAAAAGAAGACATTTATGTAGTCAACAAACATACGAAAAAAAGCTCATCATCACTGATCATTAGAGAAATGCAAATCAAAACCACAATGAGATACCATCTCATGTCAATTAGAATGGCGATCATTAAAAAGTCTGGAACAACAGATGCTGGAGAGGATGTGGATAAATAGGAATGCTTTTACACTTGGTAAAAGAGCAAATTAGTTCAATCATTCTGGAAGACAGTGTGGCAATTCCTCAAGGATTTCAAACCAGAAATACCATTTGACCCAGCAATCCCATTACTGGGTATATACCCAAAAGATTATAAATCATTCTACTATAAAGACACATGCACACATATGTTGATTGCAGCCCTGTTCACAATAGCAAAGACTTTGAACCAACTCAAATGCCCATCAATAATAGACTGGATTAAGAAAATGCAGCACATGTACACGATGGAATACTATGCAGCCATAAAAAGGAGGAGTTCATGTCCTTTGCAGAACATGGATGAAGCTAGAAACCATCATTCTCAGCAAACTAACACAAGAACAGAAAAACAAACACTGCATGTTCTCATTGATAGGTGAGAGTTGAACAATGAGAACACATGGACACAGGAATGGGAACATCACACACTGTGGCCTGTCGGGGGTGGGGGGCTAGGGGAGGGATAGCATTAGGAGAAATACCTAATGTAGATGACGGGTTGATGAGTGCAGCAAACCACAATGGCATGTGCATACCTATGTAACAAACCTGCACATTCTGCACATGTATCCCAGAACTTAAAGTATAATAAAAAATAAAACAAAAATATAAAAATATTTTGGGTCCCTAAAAAAAAGAAATTATGTGTTTAAACTAAAGACAGGAGAAGGAAAGAAGTACAAAAAAAGAACAGAGGGCATAGTTCCCAACACTGAGTGCACATTAGAATCATTTAGCGGGGTTTCTATATCGACATCAGGACCACAGCCCCCCAAAAATATTATTTAGGGCTAGGAACTGAGCATATATATATATATATATACACACACACACACACACACAAACATACATATATAAATTCTTTAGATGATTCTAATGTGCAGCTAAGGTTGAGAACCACTGGAATAGGTAATCCTTGAGGGATAGGGCAAGCTACAAGAGAAAATAAAAGCAAATGCAGTGAGAGAGGCAGAATGTCCCTGACAATTGCTTAAGGTCCTCTTTAGTAATACTGGGCCATAGACAGTCCCTATTATTGTTATTTTGTAGTTGTGACCAGTAATTGGATCCAGACACTTGAGGGGACATAAGCGCAAGACCAAGTACTTAATGGTTAGTTTATGGGATACTAATAACAATTTAAAAAGTTAAAAAAAAAAATCTTCCTTGAAGCTTTCTAAAAGGTTAATTACCAACCAGTTCTTTCAGCCTTTAAATTACTTTCTGAGAGGGAATTAGAAAGAGGGGCATGAATTCTATTAGGAGATTGTGGTACCACTGTAGATTAATTCTTATTAAATGCTATCCTGTTGTTCATTATTCATCACAAAGAGGCTAACTTAATCCTTATTCTGAGCTTGCATATTGAGCAATTCTGGATAATTGCATATAGAATGATAACCTTTATAACAGGCACAATTCAATACAAAGAAAAATCTGTTCTTGGAATGCAATTTAAAACTCATAAAGTGAAACTTAATATCTTGGAAAGAGAGTATATGAATTTAATGGTATAGTATTATTATTTCTAAGGGAAATTTCCAATATTCTGTGATTCAAAAAAGCCTCAGGATAAATATATTTTACTGGCACTACCTCAGGCATGCTAACAAGTTAGCCACATTTGACCCTTTTGAAGATGAGTATGGTTAATCAAAGGTTATATAATTTTAGTCACAGGCACCTTGTTTTGTTAATATTCTCTTTATGAAGAATACATTTCAATTGCAAAAACTCTCTGTATAAAAAGAACATATTATAATCCAATTCTTTGTAAAAAGTAAGGCTATTTTCATGGGATATATTGAAAGTATTTTTTCCCTTCAAATTAACTGGTTCTGGTGAGTAAATCTGATGAAATGGTTTATACAAGAATTGCCTTTTAAATTCTAAAACAAAAGCATTAAACACAAGTTGACTTTAACAGAAATGGATGTTGCATTATTTCTTTGCAAGTGCCTGTACTTTTTATTTTGTAATGATTTATGTTCCTTGAATATGCTTTATCTCATGCCTGACTGATTACAAGCATGAAGGGGGGTTAAATGTATTTGCTGTTGGCAATTTAGCATTAATTGTAATATGCTGTAATCCAACTTACAATCTGTCATTTCCAGTCAAATTGTGAAACACTGTAATTGTATTTTAGAGTTCTACTGCCATTGATTATAGCTACCTCATTTGTGTTTTAATATACCATGACGAATTTGTGAATGGAAATACAATCTTGTACCAAGCCAGGAAACAAGCATTGTTCTTTCTCCCTATTATAACAGCAATAGAATTATTTCTTAACAAATGAAAAGAGAAGGCAATGATAAGACAGTAAAGAGAATTCATTTAAAAATGAAAAAGACACAAAAAGATTTCAAGTTTCTAGCAATGCATAACCATAAAGGAGCCATGGATTTTCTGAAAACATTTTAAAATGAAATATTACAAAAATATTTTTAAATGAATTTTATTTTTGAAATCTCTTCATACTCATACAAATTGCTCTAGTTTATTCATTTGATAGCCATATAATATTCTGCAGCTTATTTATTCATTCTTTCCTTGATGGTCATTCAGATTATTTATAAGTTTTACTATTACAAATAGTGCTTCAGTGGATATTCTTGTGCATGACTCTTCATGGATATAGAAGATTCACTAGGGAATGTACTTAGAAGTGGTAATTCTGGGTTGTAGAGTATGCACACCCTCTGTTTCACTTGATATTGCCAATTTGTTCCTCAAAACAGTTATACCAACTTACACTTCCATTATAGGTAGAGAGATAGGCATGAATAGGGCAGAAGAGGGCTTTCCCCCTCTAGAAATGTCAGGTGATGGTTTGGCAATGATCTTATTGCTTCTCTAAAAATGGTAATTCAGCAGCCAGGGAGAGACAATCTTCTGATGGTCCACACTTGTTAACATTAAAATTGTTAATTGGTTATAGGTCCCAGGGAGAAGTAGCTTCCTGGGCATGTGAGTTAAGAGACAAAATGGTGAAGTGTGATGTTCCAGGGGCACATACCACCAGAAAAAGGAAAAAAAGCCTGCGGTGGGCATGTGTACAACTCCCTAAACACATTGCGGCATGTCAAGTCCAAAGGGTAAGGAAAGCACTGCATGCAGGAAGCTCACCCTAGGGGAAGAATTTTGGGAAAGAGGCAAGCCTAGGCTCAAGGTTAAAGGCCTCCTTTTTTCTGATGTCTTCTCCTCTCTTTTGAACCTTCAGGTGCCCACTTGGATCTCTTCCAAGTGAATTTCCCTTTCTTTCCTGTTCTAAAGCCACTTTTTAAAATAAACTTCGACTCCTGCTCTGAAACCTGCCTGGTCTCTTTTTCTGTTTTATGTCCTTCAGTTGAATTCTTTCTTCTGAGAAGGCAAGGGCTGAAGTTGCTATGGACCGGAAGGTATATGCCGTCAGTAACTCAAGGTATCTCAGATCTCTTCCACTGCTAACACTTCCATCGGAAGTATAATTCACTTCTCTACATCTTGCTTTAGTCAGATTACCATGGAATACTATGCAGCCATAAAAAAGAGTAAGTTCGTGTCCTTTGTAGGGACGTGAATGAAGCTGGAAACCATCATTCTCAGCAAACTAACACAAGAACAGAAAACCAAACACCACATGTTCTCACTCATAAGTAGGAGTTGAACAATGAGAACACATGGACACAGGAAGGGGAACATCACACACTGCAATCTGTCAGGGAGTTGGCGGCTAGGGGAGGGATAGATAGCATTAGGAGAAATACCTAATGTAGATGATGGGATGATGGGTACAGCAAACCACCATGGCACGTGCATACCTACGTAACAAACCTGCACATTCTGCACGTGGATCACAGAACTTAAAGTATAATTTTTAAAATTGTCTATTTGATGGATGCAAATGACATCTAATTTTGGGTTTAATTTTCTTTTGCCTAGTTGCTATAATGAGTATGAACATATTTTCATACATTTATTGGCCATTTGGATCTTCTGTGAATTACCTATTTATGTTTTTCCCATTTTTTCTGTTACATTGTTTATCTTTTTAATTAGTGAGAGTCTGTTATATGTTCTAGGTACTAATTCTTTGTTGGTTATGTGTATTTCAATTGTATATTCATTCAAATCATTTGTTGTGCTTGCTACTATCTGCCGGGCACCAGTTTAGATGCTGGGCACACAGCAATTACAGAAAACAAAGAAACAGACAAAATCTCTGTCCTCATGCAATCTTTAATATCATTGAAGTGACAAACTGTAAGCAAATGGAAATACAATATGTCAGATAAATGATATGAAGAGAAGTCAACCAGATTAAAGGCAATTTCAAGTGGTAAAGTTTCCCCTGAATACATTAAGAGAATAAGCTATTCTATGTGAGGGAAGAGGCTCGTAGGCAGAAGGAACAGCAAGTTTCAAGGCAAGAGTTGGGACCATACTTGACATATTTGAGGAACAATGTGGTTCTCAACCAGAAAACAAAAGGAAGAGTGATAGGAGATGAATTTGGAGAGAGAGATGGCAATAGTAAGAATTTAGGACTTAAAGTGCAATGGGAAGTTTCTGAAGATTTTGAGCAAAGGAATTAAAATATTTGTCAAATATCTTAAAAAGACCTGTCTGGCCATATGTGGAAAATAGACTTTAGGTAGCCAAACCTGAAAACAAAGCAGCAGCAGCTGCAGTATAGGTGAGAGATCACAGTGCCCTGGATTAGGATGGTAGTTGTAGAAGTGGTAAGAAGTGCTGATTCAGAATATATTTTGTAGGAGAGATGAGATTTTCTGATTAGAAGATTAGGATTAGGACATGAGAGAAACAGAAATTTAGGATGACTACAAGTTTTTTGGCTTCAGCAAATGAGTGAATGTTAGCCCTGCAAATAAACCTTATTTTATCAGTTCAAAGACATACATTTGTTATTTGAAGTTAGGAGGCAGCTTATGAATGATGGTGATTTATATTTATAATCACCGTCATTCAGATAGTAATGTAATTTCATTGACTAGACATAAATTGGTCATACTTGCTATACTGTCATCATTTCAACTGAACTGTGTATGTTATTGGTTTTATGCATGTTGATTTTAATTGCCACTAAGTAGCTTTTTCAAAAGTACACCGATTTATCAGTGAAACTAAAATTCATTTGCTGTCTAGAAAGGCTCAAACAAATCAATGAAGTAATAAATCGATATCATTGAATAGATATTTACTCTTAGAGAATCGATCATAATTCCATATTTTTCCACAATGCAACCACTAGGGACTTTACAGAGATCTCAGAGATAAAGATATCCACAAGTGGATGAAGCTGTGGGCTGAAACATGTGCACTGAGATACATGCACAATTGCCTATCCCATGCCAAGTCATACAACTGCAGGTGGGAGAAATTAACAAATTGCCTAGAGTAGATGAGGGAAATGTCAAAACAACAAAAGGCTGGTGAAACTGATTTATACATCATGCAGAATTATCACTAAAGCATTAAGTTATAATTTAATTGGTAGCATTTTTTTCCTTTTCTAGTTTTAAGTAAAGTAATGGTGAGGCTTAACAACTAATGACTTCTTACATTTGGTAAAATGTAGTACGCTTAGGAAATTTCAGAGTGTATAGACGGTAAAGTCATAGGACTAGATGAGATTCCCTTGGAAATGAATGAAGTTAAAAAAAAAAAAGAACACTAGAGATTCACTGGGAAACTCCAGTATTTGGTTATTGGGGAAAAGAGTGAATCTGGTGAAGATACTAAAGGAATGGGTAGTTGGGTGGGAGGAAAAACGGGAGAGTGGGGTGCTCTGGGAAGCCAAGGAAGACAGGGATTCAAGGAGAAAGGAATGATCAGTTGAACCAAATGTTATTGATAGGTTGAGTAACATGAGGATTGAGAACTGGCCATTTAATTTGGCAATATGGAAGTTACTGATGAATTTGACAAAAGTGAAACAAGGGCTGGGTTGGGAGAGAGCATGGCAAATTCAAGGTTTCTGTATCTGAGAAACCAGATCTTCTGGACTTACCACTTTTAAATTTTGCTAATCAAGATTTCAAGTCAAAAGAGGCCCCAGAGATCGTAACCCTTAGTAGTCTATCTCTGAATTAGTCTGGAATCTTTGATTTGCTCTGAATCTAACCACTGCAGAGTTTTCCTGGGTCCACTGGTGCTCATGTTCTGTTACAATGGCTATTTAGTGGAGCTCTTCTGGAAAGAGGAAACTCATACTATTAATTTGGACAATCTGAAAAATATGTCCTGCCTGACTAATTTTAATGTTTAGGGCATATTCAAGGATATTACTAGTAAATAAAAGGAAACACCAAGTAAATGAAACACTGTACCTAAAACAGCCTTGTTCTTTACATTCAGAGTACATAAAATGTAAGGGTGAAAATAGAGGAGCATGTTGCTCTACGTAAAACTTAGGATAATCTTTCAAAAGACACAGCAAGTCTTTTCCTCTTCTTAAAATAGCCAAAAAATATAAGTAAAGAGGTTTTAACATTTTAAGGATTTGTAATCATATTATGTTATCTTAGTGATTGTCTCAATGAGTCACTTTAATCAAGACAGGTTTATCAAGCTAGATCATGGTGCTAGAATATTATGCCTAGGATCTGGGCAAGGTACAGAAGGAAATGAAAGGATATAATTCTGCAAATAGCATATCAGCTGAATTACAGAGCTTCCTTTTCGTAGATAAACGATATATAAAAAAAGTATCACACGAAGGTTACTAACCCATAATTCTGTGTGCAAAGGCTCCAATTTATTGATTCATCATTATGATGAATCATTATGAAAACTATGAAAACATTCGGATCATGCTTTACTTAATCAAATTTTTTTTTTTTTTTTTTTTTTTTTTTTTGAGACGGAGTTTCACTCATGTTACCCAGGCTGGAGTGCAATGGCGCGATCTCGACTCACCGCAACCTCCGCCTCCTGGGTTCAGGCAATTCTCCTGCCTCAGACTCTTGAGTAGCTGGGATTACAGGTACGCACCACCATGCCCAGCTAATTTTTGTATTTTTAGTAGAGACGGGGTTTCACCATGTTGACCAGGATGGTCTCGATCTCTTGACCTCACGATCCACCCGCCTCGGCCTCCCAAAGTGCTGGGATTACAGGCTTGAGCCACCGCACCTGGCCCTTAATCAAATTTTTAATCACTCCTATGAAAAATGTGAATGTGACTACAGAAACAAGAAAAATGGTTGAAGATTAATAGACTACGTATTTTAACATTAGTATCATTTATTCAAAACCTAACACAAGACTGATAATGTTTGTGGAAAACCCCTTTTTTTGAGTAACAACAGGTCAATAAAAATAATAACAATAGCAATAAAAATTTGTTATTAAGGATTCATTATAAGAAGACAAATTTAGAAAACTTCATTATTTATTTGTTGTAATAAAAATAAATTAATGAAAATATATTCAGTTGAATGAAGGCCCCAGTGGAAGAAATATTTATAATTTCATGGTCGATATTAATTGAATGCTATGTAAACACAATATTAGGCATTAGTGGTATTAAAATTTTTTCTACAATCAGCTGGGTGTGGTGGCTCACACCTGTAATTTCAGCACTTTGGGAGGCTGAGGCAGGTGGATTGCTTGAGGCCAGGAGTTTGAGACCAGCCTGAGCAAGAGGGTGAAGCCCCATCTCTACTAAAATTACAAAAATTAGCCAGGCATGGTGGGCATGTCTGTAATCCCAGCTACTCGGAAGGCTGAGGCAGGAGAACTGCTTGAACTAAGGAGGTAAAGTTGCAGTGAGCCAAGATCTGGCCACTGCAATCCAACCTGGGTGACAGAGCAAGACTCTGTCTCAAAAAAAAAAAATTGTTTTTTCTACTATTGAATGGTTTATATACTGAATAAAATTTAAAGATTTTAGATATTTGCCAAGTGCAATAAAACTTGAAGTTTGAAAGAAGTGGTTATATCTTTTTCTACTTAGTGATGAAGCTATTTATGAGCTTTGAAACCAACTTAGGAGAGGTGATATTGTTGCTTTCCTTAAGATACAGAAACAGCAACCTAACAATATTGCTCATGTCCACTAACAGGAAAAAAAAAAAAGATTTCTGCATCAATCTATAAGAATTGAATTAATACTTAATAGAATTTCTATGAGAACAATCTTTACCTATTGCTATGGAGTGATCTCCCGGATATATTATTAAGTGGAAAAAAGCAAGTTTCAGAATTGTACATATATCATGTTTTATTTTCTCATTTTGTTATTATTATATTTGTTGTTTGTTTATTTATTTATTTACTTTGAGATGGAGTTTCACTCTTGTTGCCTAGGCTAGAGTGCAATGGCACAATCTCAGCTCACTGCAACCTCCACCTTCCAGGTTCAAGTGATTCTCCTGCCTCAGCCTCCCAAGTAGCTGGGATTACAGGCGCCCAGCTGATTTTTGTATTTTTAATAGAGACAGGTTTAGCCATGTTGACCAGACTGGTCTTGAACTCCTGACCTCAGGTGATCCACCCGCCTTGGCCTCCCAAAGTGCTGGGATTACAGGTGTGAGCCACCGTGCCCGGTCTATTTTATTTTATTTTTTTAAGACAGAATTTTGCTCTGTTGCCCAGGCTAGAGTGCAGTGGCATGATCACGGCTCACTGCAGCCTTTGCCTCCTAGGTTCAAGCAATTCTCCTGTCTCAGCTTCCTGAGTAGCTGGGATTACAGGCTCACCCCACCACTCCCAGCTAAGTTTTGTTCTTTTAGTGGAGACGGGTTTTAGCCATGTTGGCCAGGTTGATTTCAAACTCCTGACCTCAAGTGATCTGCCTGCCTTGGCTTCCCAAAGTGCTGGGATTACAGGCATGAGCCACTGTGCCCGGCCTATTTTGTCATTAAAAAAAAAAAGAAGCCAAAATCAAACATTCAAAAATGTTTATCTGTAAAAGAAAGAATAGGAATAGAAGTTAGAATTTTTTTAGTGTGTCCTAATTTGTAAATAGTAATTTAAAATCATGTAAATGGTTTACATAATTATTAAACAAAAATACAGATGAAATAATCAATACCCACATTGAAAGGAAAATGAAACAAATGAAGAAAAGACATAAACACAGTAATTTGATTGTACTTCTCTAGTGGAATAATCAAAAAAAAACTTACTGTTTTTAGAGCAATGACACTATTCTCTGAAACTAGTATGTATTTTAGAGGACATATAAGAATATAAGTAATTATAATAATGATATTAGGAGCCAAGATTTTTATTACAGGAAAAAGATGTAAATATAAAATCCGGTAAGTTCAGTAGAAACTTTGTAATCCTAAATTTGAATGGGACATGTCAATATAAACTCACAATGTTCTTTTCTTTAAAAAAGAATTCTTACCTCTGTCTTTTTAAGAGGCCTAGAAATTATCTTGACCAACTAAATAGCAATGCATACTTATAGTACCCGACTTACAGGCTTTAAATATTGTTACTCTGAAATGAATCCAGGGTCCTTGAAGAACACCTGATTCCAGGTTTAAGTTAGGGGTGAGTCTTGGAACATCTTGACATCCAGAAAGCAAGGAAGCTACCAATAACTAGTTAAGGTTATATCAGAAAGCAGGGACCAAATTGAAAGGGCTCATTAGCCAAGATGGGCAATCTGAGCTTCAAAAGAATAACTGCAATACATTTCAAGGCATCTAATCTGTTAAAGTTTCTGAGTTAATAAAAATAGAAAACAGAAAAAAAATCCTCACTGTCATCTTTTTAAGATAGTAGGAAAATAACTCATTATTCTGAAAATAGGTTAATAGAGTAAAAGAGTCAAGCCTTTCTTGAACAAGCTATACGTCAAAGGATCTAAATAGTTGGTGAGGGAAAGTTTTTCACTGAAGAATTTCAGCTATTGAATGACGAAGAAATGACCATTAGAGTAGCACCAATTTGCAACTGCTAATGAAAGAACAGCTTTAGGCAGTTATCATCAATGACTGCCAGAACTGTTAGATGAAAGCTGATGCAGAACGTCATAATAAATAGATAAGGGCAACAACGACTGAAACCAGCAGTCAATCTTAATTTCACATGAAAAGAGACAACTAGACCTATTGCCTCTGATAGATGTCTAGGCAAAAAATAGCTATGGCGTATCCTCACCAAAAATTCAAAACTAAATCTGAACAAGCCTCTTTATATATTCACCAGTTACATAAAGTTTAGCAGACAGATAACACGTTATAAGTATGCAAACAATAAAATCCAGACGTGGAAGACTCTACCAGGCAGATGTCTTGGCTTCTTCAACAAATAAATAGCCAGAAAAAAATAAAGAGGAAGGAGGAACCTTACAGGTTGAAAGAGATTTAAGAGACATAAACAAATGCAAAATATGGAACAAATGATAAACATGAGGAATTTGAAAGTTGACTGGATATTTGATATTATGAAGGATTTATTTTTGTTTAGGTATGACAATATGTTGTAGTTATATTAATACAATAATTCTTTTTTTTTTTTTTTTTTTTTGAGACAGAGTTTCGCTCTTGTTACCCAGGCTGGAGTGCAATGGCGCGATCTCGGCTCACCGCAACCTCCGTCTCCTGGGTTCAGGCAATTCTCCTGCCTCAGCCTCCCGAGTAGCTAGGATTACAGGCACCCGCCACCACACCCAGCTAATTTTTGTATTTTTAGTAGAGACGGGGTTTCACCATGTTGACCAGGATGGTCTCGATCTCTTGACCTCGTGATCCACCCGCCTAGGCCTCCCAAAGTGCTGGGATTACAGGCGTGAGCCACCGCGCCTGGCCAATACAATAATTCTTAAATGTTTTGAGTTGCTTAAAGGGCAACAATAAAAAGCTATTAATTAATGGGTCATAGAAGAAATGGCATCACATTTTTGGATCTGATCAAAGTGGTAGTTATAAATTAAAACTGTGCAATGTGCAGCAGGCAGTACATGCGCAAATTTCATAATAACGTAAAATTCTCCATTAATATTCAAAGCCACAAATAATAAGTATCACTAATATGTTGGCTACATTTGCTCACTGTATATTTATGGCAAAGACAATTTTTTTTTTTTTGATACGGAGTCTTGCTCTGTCACCCAAGGCTGGAGTGCAGTGGCACAATTTCTGCTCACTGCAACCTCCCTCTCCTGGGTTCAAGCAATTCTCCTGCCTCAGCCTTCCGAGTAGCTAGGATTACAGGCACCTGCCATCACACTCTGCTAATTTTTGTATTTTTAGTAGAGACGGGATTTCACCGTGTTGGCCAAGGTGGTCTCAAACTCTTGACTTCGGATGATCCGCCTGCCTTGGCTTCCCAAAGTGCTGGGATTACAGATGTGAGACACTGTGCCCGGCCCCTGGCAGAGACAAGTTTTACAGTTCAACTTGTATAAACAAGAAGAACCACAGACTGAAGCATGACCTTGGAACAGAATAACATAAATTTTATGTAATGACTGTCCATCTCAAATTCTCCTCTTTTCCATGATATATGTTGGTCTGGTACATGATCCTTGATCACTGATTTGCTGTGGTATTTCTGGTACCATTCTTTCACTCTCATGCTTCAGTGTGGCAATTCTAGTTTTCAAAATACAGCTGTCTTTTGGATTTTCTCTCTGCATCTGATATTTGTTTCCATTCATCTTTTCTTTTTGTTTTTGTTTTGAGTCAGGATCTTACTCCCTCACTTAGGGTGAAGTGCAGTGGCACAATGATAGCTCACTGCAGCCTTGATCTCCTGGGCTCAACTGATCCTTCCACCTCAGCCTTCCCAGTAGCTGGGAGTACAGGTACAAGCCTGAACGCTGGTGTGTGTGTGTGTGTGTGTGTGTGTGTGTGTGTGTGTGTGTGTCTGTAGAGCCCAGGCTGGGCTTCATCTCCTGGCCTCAGGCGATCCTCCCGCCTCAGTCCCTCAAAGTGCTGGGATTATAGGTGTGAGCCACCATGCCGGGCCTATTCATCATTTTTTTATGGTATTTCTAGGTAAATTTAGCTACTTTTATTTATTCAATCATTCTGTAAATATTTACTGAGTGCATTTATTGGTTTAGACATTGCAGATTCAGTGGTGATAAAGACAAACATTCTGCCCTTTGAAAACATACATTTCTAATGTGGAAAGGCAGAAATTAACAAATCAACAAACAAAGTAATCTGAGAGTATGATAAACGCTAGGAAGTATAGGAAGAAAGTGTTAGCAAGTACAAAATTTGTGGTGGGGAGCAGTTGTTTTTTAAATAGAGTGGTCAAGAAAGACTTCTCTGAGGCTTATTAACATTTAAGCTGAAGCTTTAATCATGAGAGAGAGCCTGTCATGAGATCACCAAAGAACCAAAATTCCAGGTAATACAAACATCAAGTACCAAGACTTCAAGGTGGGACCAAATAACTGAAAAAATAACAGAGCAATGGTAGGAAATCTAATTTATTCTAAATGCAATAATATATAGCCACTGGAGGGTTTTAAGTAGCGAAAGATGATAATTTTGTTTACATTTTTAAAAGACCAGTTTTGCAGTTGTGTACAGAATGGATTGGATGGGAGCAAAAATACATTTTGGAGACAGGAAACAATTGCAGGCTTTCAGACAAAAGATGTGAATGGCTTCAACTAGGACAGCAGCAGTGGAGGTGGAGAGAAATTGATAGAATCAAGATGTATTTTAGAGGTACACATGACTTGATAATGGATTTGATTGGGGAAGAGGAGGCAAATGGGTCCTCTGTTTCCTAGAGAACTTCAAGACTATATTAAGTTGTTGCATGACAACATCCCTGTAGATGGAATTTTGTAACTTAGGCCTTCATAGTACTTTAGGTTTGTGTTTAGAGAACATGTTGTTGTAAAGGTTATTTCATAAAAGGGAAATTTTATTTTAATGATAAATTTGATTTATACTTAAGTGGATTTACCCTACCAACATATAGCAAGTGCTACAAATAAGCTGTAGGACACTGAAACTCCTTCCAATAAACACAAAATGAATTATGAAGAGAAAAAGGAAAGAACCATCCGTCCTCCTTATCTGCCCTTCTGCTCTTACCACTTCACGTTTGACGTTCACTGGAGATGTTTGACAGTGATCATTCTCAAAACTGTTGACAAAAGCTGCAGTATTCCTCCAAGAAACCCAGAACACACTCCTTAGACGAGAAAGCTTTGCAGTCTTGTGAGGAAAGGTTTTTTTAAAAAAACTCATACTCTCTATTGATGAACTTGGAGGATAAGTGTAATAAGCCAGGCACAGAAAAACAGGCTGGGCACGGTGGCTCACGCCTGTAATCCCAACACTTTGGGAGGCCGAAGTGGGTGGATCACCTGAGGTCAGGAGTTCAACATCATCCTGGCAAACATGGTGAAACTTCATCTCTGCTAAAAATACAAAAATTAGCTGAGCATGGTAGTGGGTGCCTGTAGTCTCCACCACTGAGAATGCTGAGGCAGGAGGATCACCTGAGCCCAGAGACAGAGGTTGCAGTGAACTGAGATTGTGTCCCTGCACTCCAGGCTGAATGAGAGTAACCCTGTCTCAAAAAAAAAAAAACCCAAATGCATGCCTGCACGCTGCCTTCCTTAGTTCTTCCAACCACTGTAATCTCTCTTCTCTGTGCTCTGTCTTCTCTGAGTCTGGGNAAAAAAAAAAAAAAAAAAAAAAAAAAAAAAAAAAAAAAAAAAAAAAAAAAAAAAAAAAGGAAAAACAAATACTATATGATCTCACTTATGTGTGGAATTTTAAAAAGTTGAACTTATGTAAGTAGAGGGAAGAATAGTGGTTACTGTGGTTGGAGGAAAGGGTAGTGAGGAGAAATTGGTCAGAGGGTACAAAATTCCACTTAGATAGGAGGAACAAGTTCAAGTGATCCATTGTACAATATCGTGACTATGATTAATAATGTACTGTATTTTGAAAATCCCTGAGAGTAGATTTTAAGTGATCTTCCCACGAAAAATGATAAGTATGTGAGGTAATACATATGTTAATTAACTCAGTTGAGCCATTCCACATTGTACACGTTTCATACTGTGTACATCATGTTGTACACGATAAATATATATCATTTTGTTTCTCAATTAAAAAAACTAATTTCCTAAATAATTTTTTTAAAAGCTTGTATTCTTACTCCGTTAGTTCGCCATGTCCTGTCTTACTTTCTTTTATATTGTCTTGACTTTCAGAGATCAGAGATAGTGAGTGTTCTAATTGCTGGCAAGCCTAAGGAGGACAAGAAAACTGATAGAAGGAAAAAGATTGACTACATTTCTCAGCAAGTTTTCACATCAGGGAAAGCTAGTAAAGCACTATTAAACCAGCAAGGCTGTTAAACAGGGACTTGAAAGTTTACAAGGTACAGTGGTGTGTAAAGGATACACAAATTGCCATAAAGTGGCTAAAGTATACATTACTGTCACCTCTGGGCACCTGACAGATCCAAACCTAAGATTGCCACAATCATTTCTGTTCTATAAAACTGGCATTTTAGTTCAAATGCCTTCTATAAAATGAGATTTTGCTATGAGTTTTATGAGAAAATCTTAATGATACTGAGTATTCCAAGTAGCAAAACTTTTAGAGCACTTGGCAAGTGAATAACTGTCACTTATTTTTGTTCAGTTGTCACCAAATTCTGGTCATCACAAAAGATGGTCATGGAAAGAAATCTATGAAGGAAATCACAGAACATTGTAGTTCAGTGTTCTCATTTTGCAAAATAAAAACCAAAGACCTAGAGAAATTAAGCTCTTTGGTCAAGCCTTCTTGGCTTTGATTTCCTATTGAAATCTTTTTGAAGTAAAACAAAAAAACCTGTGAATAGTCACCCTTCTAGGAGGTGGCAGAACTGGAACTAGGATTCAGGTTTCCTTGTTCCAAGAGTAACACTCTTTGGGCCGGGCATGATGGCTCGAGCCTGTAATCCTAGCACTTTGGGAGGTCGAAGTGGGCGGATCACCAGGTCAAGAGTTCGAGATCAGCCTGGCCAATATGGTAAAACCCCATCTCTACTAAAAATACAAAACCTAGCTGAGCGTGGTGGTGTGCACCTGTAACCTCAGCTACTAGAGAGGCTGAGGCAGGAGAATCGCTTGGGAGGCAAGGTTGCAGTGAGCCAAGATTGCATGACTGTACTCCAGCCTGGGCAACAGAGCAAGACTCCATCTCAAAAAAACAAACAAAAAAGACTCTTTGTATAACCTCATAGAAAACCACTCTGGTTGTTAAAGCTCCATGCCCTAAAGGTAAAGAATTACACATCAATAATGAAATCTTCTGTAGACCCTCCTGCGGTATTACACTAATAAATGAGTAGACAAATTCCATGGCCAAGAAATACCATGGCTGAAGCAAATGTACGTTGAGTTGTTTTATAACGTCCTTGCTGTATTACATAGGATTCCTTGGTTCCAGCTGGGAAAAAAAATCTCAAACTCACTTAAAAAAAATACAATTTATAGGTTTATATAACTGAGAAGTCCAATGTCCCCAGGACCTTGCTCTATCTGCCAAGTCTACCCACCATCTGACTTTATTCTTGGACTCAGTAACAAGGTAGTGGCTAGCAGTTCTGACCCAATATTCCAACAGACTGAAGTCTAACAGAGAAGGTGATGGGTTTTCCTGGTTTCTATTGTATTCAAGTCCCAATTTTGCCTCTGATTGGGCAAAATTGGTTATGACATGTCATTCCTCTATTTAAAATCCTCCAATAATAGCTCCTTATCTTCCTGAGAATGAAAGCCAAGATCTCTATAGTGGTCTTCAAGGTCCTACACAGTCTGGTCCCTAATATTCTTTAAACCCACCTCCTTCTGTTTACCCCTTGCTCATTCTACTCAGTCACATTTGACTCCTTGCTCTCATTTGGACACACCACACACCCCCAGACTTTAGGGCCTTTGCACTGACTTCCCTCTGTGTGGCATATCTATTTTTTTAATCCAATGAAACATTTTATCCAGGAAATAATTTCCACATGCATAAAAGATCAGAAAACAAAACAGTGATGTCATCCACTAGGACAAAGTAGATCTAATGCATTCTCACCAGGTGTCCTGGAAAGGCTATTGATTTTGCATCCTCACCACCAAAGCTTTATTAAGGTGTACCTGACAAATAAAAATAGTATATAGTCAAGGTATGCAAGGTAATGATTTGATACATGTCTACATTGATTACCACAATCAAGTTAATTAACATTAATTATGTTAATAATTAGGTGGGGGGTCAGTGAGGATGCTTCATATCTACTCAGCAAATTTCAACTATACAATGCAGCATTATTGACTATAGTCACCATACTGTACATTAGATTCCTAAAACTTATTCCTCTTATAACTGACAGTTTGTACCCTTTGGCCAATATCTCCCAAACTCACCCCAACCCCTAGCCCCTAGAAGTCACCATTCTACCCTTGGCTTCTGTGAGTTCTACTTTTTTAGATTCCACATGTAGGTAGACCCTACAGTATTTGTCTTTCTGTGTTTGTCTTATTTCACTTAGCATTATGTCCTGCAAGTCCATTCACGTTGTTGCAAATAGCAGGATCTTTCTTTTTTACAGCTGGATAATATTTCATTGTGTGTGTGTATGTGTGTGTCTGTCTATCTATATATCAATCATATGTATAGATAGGTAGGTATAACATTTTCATTATTCACTCATCTGTTGACAGAACTCTTAGGTTACTTTCATATCTGGTTATTGTGAATAATACGGCAATGGACATGGGAGAGCAGATATCTCTTTGAGATACCGATTTCATTTTCTTTGATTATATTCCCAGAAGAGGGATTGCAAATTATATGGTAGTTCTATTTTTAATTTTCTGAGGAACCCATAATGTTTTCCATAATGACTATGCTAATTTACATTCCCACTAACAGTGTACAAAGGTTCTTTTCCATTTTTTCATACCCTTGCCCACACTTGTTTTATCTCTGGGGTCTTTTTTATCATAGTCATCCTAATAGGTGTGAGGGTATACGCTTCTTCTAAATATCCATGTGAGTGTATCTCAGCTCCTTCAAGTCACTGCCCTGAGCACTTGGCCATAAAATAGACACCTTCTCAATTTTCTTTATTGTCTTAGCCTTTCTTCCAGGCTCCTGTGTTCAATAACCTCTAGACCCCATGCATGTCAGATAGATTCTTGAATTTTGGTGAGTAGATCCAGAAGGTTATTTTCCTGTATGTGTGTGTAATAGGCATGTTCACAAACCACTGTCCCAGTCTGGGGTCTTGAACTTGTTTAGTTCTAGGTCCCCTGTATGCCTCATGACCTTGTTAAGTATCCGGGTCATAAGGGAGGTCCTTATATGGAATGGACTAACAACAAGAGAGAATCAAGTCATCTGACTCAACAATCAGCCAGTGCTTCTCTCTGTGGAACATAATTCTCTATAAGGCTCAGAGGGAAGACTAACTCCCTTAGGTGCTGGAAGGAGCAATGAGAGACTTTTTTACTCAGGTGAAGGCTCCTCATCCACAGGCCGGGATTTCAACAAAATAGCACACTCTACCTGGCACTTTTTAGGCAAGATAAGCCCTTTGTCTTGGATCTGTTTCCACATCTAACTATCTCCACCCATGTGACCACTCACCTATACATCAGTTTCACCTGAGTTCTTGCCACAAAACTTTCATATTTTTATCCTACATCACAAAATTCATAGTTTATTTTATTTTATTTATTTATTTTGAGAGGCAGTCCTGCTCTGTTGCTCAGGCTGGAGTACAGTGGCATGATCTTGGCTCACTGCAACCTCTGCCTCCTGGGTTCAAGTGATTCTCCTGCCTCAGTCTCCTGAGTAGGTGGGGTTACACGTAGCTGCCACCATGCCTGGCTAATTTTTTGTACTTTTAGTAGAGACGGGGATTCACCATCTTGGTCAGGCTGGTCTTGAACTCCTGACCTCAGGGTGATCCTCCTGCCTCAGCCTCCCAAAGTGCTAGGATTACAGGCATGAGCCATTGTGCCCGGCATGTGTAATATTTTTAAATATTTGCTTTTTATCTGTATTCTACTAGTGGAAGGTAACATACCTTGTGAGATTTTTAAGTGTTCTTGGGCTGGGTGCATTGGCTCATGCCAGCACCTTGGAAGGCCAAGGCAGTGGATCACTTGAGGTTAGGAGTTTGAGGTCAGTTTGGCCAACATGGTGAAATCCCATCTCTATTAAAAACACAAAAATCAGCTGGGCATGCTGGGGCAGGCCTGTAATCCCAGCTACTCAGGAGGCTGAGGCAGGAGAATTGCTTGAACCTGGGAGGTGGAGGCAGAGGTTGCAGTGAGCCGAGATAGCGCCACTGCACTCCATCCTGGTCAACAGAGTAAGACTCTGTCTAAAGGAAAAATAAAAAAAGGACCAAATAGTTAAAAGATGTTTAGAATCTTTTAAAGGAAGCATCCTCATGATGTGTTTTCCCCATTTGTCCTTTTAGTGCTATTTACCTTATGTAGAAGAGTTATCAAAAAATATCAACTTCCTTCCAGATCGGACCTGGGGAAATACATTTTATCAGCAATATAATATATACTTTTCATTATTCTTTTACACTGGCATTTGTCAAAATGCATTCATGGGACTCTTGTCCTGTGGGACACTGAGAGATCTAAAGGCTAGTCCATGAAGAAAAAGTTTTATAGTATGATTTCTCAGGACAATAATGTGCTAATTTTCATAGTAAATCTCTGGGAGAGTAATAATATAATAAGAATTTCCTAAATTTATTTGACTACCAAACACTAGTGTTAGTGAAATGCATTATGGGGATATGTGTTTTCTCCAGATAAAGACTCAATTTTTAGGTAAAATGCTTTATACCTAACACTTAATGCTCAACATAATCCTGTTCTTACAATAACTGTTTATGTTACTTGAGCTAATTCAATCTTGGCCATCATTACATGTATGGATATTGAAGGGAAAAATTAAGGATTCAGAAGGGCTAAATTAGGCCTGGAATTATCAGGTATGATAAATAGCCATTCATATATAGTTTTAAAAGATTAACGCATAAATAGTTTTACTTATCAGGTTTTCCTAGGCCTTACAAAGTTACACTCAAGCAACTAATAGCAAGGCACTTTTAGGACATAAAGAAATAATAGGAATTTCATTATACTTAGACTTTAAAATAAATTTTGAAATAATTTTTATAATCATTTATATAAAAATTATGTATTATTTCTTTGGAGTTAGTCCTATTTCTCTCAAGCTCTTAAAATGGACTAACTTCCAGATTTATTTGTACTCCATTGGTTATTGTTTAGAAATAACTGGGAATTTTCACTCATACTATCAAAAAAGATTAGGGATCCTTGCACTTCACATCTAGACACTGACTAAATCATACAATTTGCCAATCACATAGAAGGTACATGAATTCTCCAGGAACATTGCCAATCACATAGAGGGTACATGAGTTCTCCAGGAACATCCACCCTCACAGACTAACAAACACACCTGAGTTGCATTTAGAGTAGCCAAGACACGCTGGGTCTGGGGAATCAGGACTGCAGAAAAGGAAATTGAGAAGCGGCAGCGGCAGCAGCAGCAGCAGCAATCTGACCAGCAGGTAATCTATCTAAAAGACCAAAAAGTTAAGGGCCAGGCCGGGCGCTGTGGCTCAAGCCTGTAATCCCAGCACTTTGGGAGCCCGAGGCGGGCGGATCACAAGGTCAAGAGAGGGAGACCATCCTGGCCAACGTGGTGAAACCCCGTCTCTACTAAAAATACAAAAATTAGCTGGGCATGGTGGCGTGCGTCTGTAGTCCCAGCTACTCGGGAGGCTGAGGCACAAGAATTGCTTGAACCCAAGAGGCGAAGGTTGCAATGAGCTGAGATTGTGCCACTGCACTCCAGCCTGGCGCCTGGCGACAGAGTGAGATTCTGTCTCAAAAAAAAAAAAAAAAAGAAAGAAAAGCAGGTGGTCCTTGCCACTACTACTTCTAGCCAGGCGCGGTGGCTCACGCCTGTAATCCTAGCACTTTGAGAGGCCGAGGTGGGTGGATCACCTGAGGTCAGGAGTTAAAAGACCAGCCTGGCCATCATGGTGAAACCTCATCTTAAAAAAAAAAAAAAAAAAAAGTTAAGGGCCATGGTTGCTGTGGCCATACACCAACATTGCTATGGAATACTGAATTTGGGACTGCTGAACCACAGACTCTAGCACCAGCCCAAAATGTCAATAACATCCTGTAGGGGTCCTGACTGGTGCACTGTAGCTATAGGAAAAATTAACTTTCTGGAAAGAAGCTTTCTAAAGTTTTTTGTAACATTATAAGATATTTGCTATGGTCTGACTGTGCCTTCCAAAATTAATATGTTGGAATACTAACCCCCAAGGTGATGGTGTTAGAAGGTAGGGCCTTTGGGAGGTGATTATATCATGAGGGTGGAGCCCTCATGAATAAGATTCATGTTCTTATAAAAGAGGTGTGAGGGAACTTGTTTGCACCTTCTGCCATGTGAGATACAGTGAAAAGGCACCATCTGTGAGAAACAGTCCCTCAGTGGACACTTAATCTGCCCGCCACCTTGATATTGGGATTTTCAGGCCCCAGAGCTGTGAGAAATAAATGTTTTCTGCTTATAATCCCCCAGGTTGTACTATTTTTGTTATGGCAGCCACAGTAGACTAAGACAACATTTAAACAAACAATAAGTTCACAGATAGAAAATACCAAATACACTAAAAGTCAATCCATCTTGACACAGAGAAATAACAGATTTAGATTCATAGATTTCTGATGTTGGAACTGTCAGATACAGATTGTTGATTATTACTTAACAAATGTTTAAAAAACATAGAATGCAGTGAAAATGATGAACCTCCATAAGAAATTATTAAGAATTTTAAAAATTTAAAAATATCTATATACCATTACAAATGAAATGTACATGAAAAATACATAATTGTTTAAATAAAAGCCACAATGTATGAAATTTTTGTAAAACTAGGTGAAATGCATTGAAGACAAGCTTAGTGAGCCGTAAGTAGAGCCACATAGCAGCCAAAAGAAAGAGAGAAATGAAAAATATGGATAAACGATTTGGAGACATAAAGATTAAAATGAGGTATAACATAGACAATGGCCATAAATTTTCCAGAAGTGAAGAACAATACAAATTCACAAATCCTTGAGGCACAACGTATCCCAAATAGGAAAAACAAGAAGATATTTATTTCTGGACAAATATTTTTGGATTTCGTTGTTTTATTTTGCTCTTCTCTTTTTTTAAATAACAGCTTTATTAAGTCATAATTTACATACCGTACAATTCATCTATTTAAAATGTACAATTCGATGGATTTTTGGGGCAGGAGCTGACACTGCGGTTTACAGCTAGAATATCTTCTTCCTAGTGAAAACTTCAGTTCTGGTCTTAAGGTCTTTCAGGTGGTTAGAACATGCCCACCCAGATTATCCAGGATGATGTTATTTACATAAAGTCAAGTGATTGTAGATATTAATCATAGCTACAAAATACCTTTGGAGCAACCTCACTAAACTGACAGAAAAAACAAACCATCCCAATATACTCTGTTGGCAAAGTTATGGGAAAACAGACTCTTTTGTGTTTCTATCAATAATGTAACATATTATTGGTATATTATTGGTAGAAATATATTATGTTATTGGTAGAAATATATATTATTGGTAGAAACACAAAATGCTAATATCCTTATGAAGGGGAATTTGGCTATATCTAGCAAAATTACGTAACATTTACTCTTCAATCTAATATTCCCACTTCTAAGGTTAATATATCAAAAACATGCTGAAGAAAACGCAAAAAGGTGTGAGCACAAGCCTATATATTCCAAAGCTATATATAATAGCAAAAGATGATAAATAAATTCAAATATACATCAATAGAAGACTGCTGAATAAATAATGGTTAACTACAATATAAAGTATAAGATGATGATGATGATGATGCCTCAGGGCTAAAATGATGTCTTAGGGTTAAAAAAAGAAACAGAACTGGCCAGGCATGGTGGTTCACACCTGTAATCCCAGCACTTTGGGAGGCCAACGTGAGTGGATCACTTGAGGTCAGGAGTTCGAGACTAGCCGATCAACATGGAGAAACCCCATCTCTACTTAAAATACAAAATTAGCTGAGCATGGTGATGCATGCCTGTAATCCCAGCTAACCTGTGGCTGAGGCAGGAGAGTCACTTGAACCTGGGAGGCCAAGGTTGTGGTGAGCTGAGATTGTGCCACTGCACTCCAGCCTGTGAAACAAGAGCAAAACTCTGTCTTAAAAAAAAAGAAACAGAACTGAAATATGGGTGAAAATTTGTAAATTGGATGAAAGTAAGGCAGAATTTTTCTGAATTACTGTAATGTTTGTCTATTCTGTTAAATTAAGGATGCATAGTAAAATTTTAAGGATAATCAATAAACAAATAAAATGTCAATCTCAAATCAGGAGAGAGAGAAAAGCAAGAAAGAAAGGCAAAAAAGAGAGAGAAAAAGAAATGTAGAATAGAATTAAGAAAGTAAAACAGTAGAAAAATAGGCAAACCTTGCCAGTTAAAAGATAAAGATTGCCAAATTAGTTTTTTCTTAAAACGCTGTATTTCAATGACAAGATACACAACTAAAGCATAACGCAAAAAAGTCAAAAGTAAAAGGATGGGAAAATATATATCTTGCAAACAATGACCAAAATAAGACTGGTATCTAATATTATAACAGTATGCTAATATTATATATCTAATATTATAACTGTTTGCTAATTATAACAGTATGCTAATTATAACAGTATGCTAATATTATAACAAATAAATTTTAATATGAAGCACTTTATACAGAAGATCATTACATATTGGTAAAATAATCAAGAATATATAGGCTGGGCATGGTGGCTCATGCCTGTAATCCCAGAACTTTGGGAGGCTAAGGCAGGAGGATCACTTGAGCTCAGGAGTTTGAGACCAGCCTGGGCAGCACAGGGAAACCCCATCTCTACAAAAAATTTAAAAATTAGCTGGGTGTGGCAGTGCTGGATTTACTCGAACTCAGAGAGCTGAGACTGCGGCCCTGATATTGGCCTTGGAAACTTTTTCACTAAACCCATTAACATTGTTAGTGACTCTGCTTACTCTATTTATTGCAGAACCTTGAAACAGCCCTAATTAAGTCTCACCCTGTGTGCTCTTTTTCTTCAACTTCAGCAATTGCCAGATCAATGTACACATCCTATTTTTGTCACATATATTCGAGTCCACAGCTCATTGCCTGGCCCTTTGGCTTATGGCAATAATCAAGCAATCCTTCAGGTTATGACATCACTGCTTGATCAAGCCACCCAATTGCATCAGTTTTTCCAAAATTGGAGAAACTTATCTAAACAATTTCAACTTACCCAGAGACTAGCTAAACAAATTATCCTGCAATGCCTGGATTGTCAGATCACAGGCATGTCCCCTCCTTCAACAGGTGTTAACCCTAGAGGACCAGAACCTAATAAATTATGGCAAACCAATGTTACACACAGCCCTGAATTTGGAAAACTAAGATAGGTACATATACCCACTGATACCAATTCACATTCAATTAGTGCTCATGCTTTTCCTGGAGAGGCCACGCAATATGTTATTAAAAATCTTCACTTAACTTTTGCATTTATGGGACGGAACACAAAAATTAAAACTGGTAATGGTCCAGCTTATGCTAGCTCACAATTTCAACAATTTTGTCACACATGGAACATTCAACATTCCACAAGCATCCCATATAACCCTCAAGGACAGGTCATAGAATGTGCCCACTCCACCCTTAAAAATACACCCAGTGCTCGACTTAACGACCACAATTGGTCCCGACAGACCGGTTGTAACACGATTTGGTCGTTAAGTTGAGTAGGCTATATGTACAGTACTGTGAAATGATGTTATAAAAATCTGTAAGTCATATTTTATCATAATTTTCTTTCATTATTGTTATATATCATAATTTTCTTTGTTCATTTTATGCCATTTGTATCATCTCTACACCATTTTGTTTCTTATTTTTACATTCGTCAGGTTTAAGTAAAACACTGCAGTACCAGTACAACTGGTTTAATATTTGCAAAACATATAAAATTACAAAATACAGGTGCATACAAAAATACAAAATACAGATGTAAAAAATACCATAGGAAACATTTTCTCAATTGCAAAACATATCAAAATATATAAACATGTACGAAACATTTTATTGGCCGCTGGTGCTTGGCTGCGGATCGTTGATGTCGTCATCTGAGGCAGCAGTTGGGGTTACCGGTGTTGGTTTTTTCATAAACATGGTGAGCTTTGTCTGAATTGTATGTTTCTTTTTTTCTTCATAAATTTCACGATACGGACGAAACACATCATGCGCCATCCGTTCAATTCTTGCAAATCATTCGATGTTTGGTCCATTGCTTCAAAATGTATAAGAAGTTTATTCAGTAAAGATAAACTGTCTGATAATCCCTTAGTGGTGAACTTTCTTTCTGGCTCCTTCTCTTCTTTCTCTGCTTCTCTTCTTTCTTCTTCCGCCACTCTTTCTTCTTCCAGTTCGATTAGCTCTTCATTTATAAGTTCTCCAGATTCTTTGTCTAGCAACTCTTCTACATCTTCCATTTCACACTCCAAAAAAAGGTCTTTAGCGAGTTTTACTATTTTTTCCCGAATCATTTCAAGTTCATGTTCACTGTCAAATCCATCAAAATCATTAACATAGCACTTAACACAATTTTTCCAGATGCCATTCATGCACTTTGTCGTCACAGCCTCCCAGGCAGTAGCGATATTCTTGATACACATCAAAATGTTGTAGTGTTTCCAAAAATCTACAGCGGAGTAGTCGTGGCTAGTGATTGTGGTCGTAAAGTCAAATGGTTGTAAGTTGCATGGGTCGTAAGTTGATCAATACCTGTATGCTCAAAAAACAAAAAAGGGGGAGTATGAATAAGGACCCTGCAACACTACTAGCACAAGCCTTAGTTACCCTTAATTTTTAAAATTTAGATGATAAATTTCAAATGGCTGTATAAAAGCACTTTGCTAAAAACTCTCAAGGCAGAAACAGAAAGATTGGAGTGAGAAACAGAGGGAAAGAATGAGTAAGAGAGAGACAAGAAGAGATAGCGATCAGATATATATATATATATATATATGTATACACGTATATATACACGTATATATATACGTATATATATATATGTGTATATATATATATAAAGTAAGACAAAGGAGAGATATAAAGTAGGAAGAAGAGAAAGAAATATTAAGAAAGTTATAGATATAAGAATGCACCTTTCATAAGAAAGTTTACGAAACAAAGTTAGAAAGTTAAGGCATGTTGAAGATTATCTGTAAAAGTTGTAAAAAATATTGTAAAGAGGAATTTATGAAAGAAATGTCATATAATTTTTGTTTTGAAGGTGTAAGCAAGTCTTAAAATGTTAATTGTAAAAGAAATTTTGTGTATAAACATACTGGCTAAAGTTAAAGAAGTATTCAGTTTTTCTGTAAACTAGACATTAAAATAAAGCACAACAGGTTTTTCTTAAAGCACTAACCTGCTCTTTAACAAAGATTATAAAAGGTCTCTTAGCACAGGGACCACCTAGAATTTCCAGCATGCCAGCACCAGCCTGGAGACTATGTCCTTATCAAAGGATGGAAAGAAAAAAAAAAAAACTCGAGTCAGCCCAGGAAAGAACCTATGAGACCTGCAGCCCCGGACAATGTGGCTTTCTTGGATGACACAGATACCATTCACTCCAGATAATTTATTTCCTTTTTATTCTCTCACTCTGCCTACAACCCGTACCTGCTACACTCTATCAGGGTCATATCTTAAATCCGCCTTTCTTTCGCCCTGTCATCTGGGCAGACACCCCCTTTCCAGTTTCTAAAAACACAACTAAAAGAAATTAATATACCCCTGGTGGGAGTCCTCCTTAATCTAATTTGAACTGAGATTCCAAGGAACACTACAGGTTACTCTTTGATTGGAAAAGAATGTTGCTAATTATACTCATGATTTTCTTATGTGATTTGCTAATGCTAGGATGCAAAGCCGGAATAAGAGCAATGACTGCTTGCTTGACAGATCTGATGCTGCACACATCTGCACCCTTCAGTCAACAGAGCGTGATGCAGAAAACAGAAAAAGGGGATAGAAGGGGGTTCAGTCAGGGTGGTAGAAAGAGTTGTAAGATAAATTATAAATAAAGTTATGGAAAACAGTCACAAACCTTCTTGGAAGGCCAGAAGGTTTTGCAAAAGCCTCAGGATAGAGTTATGGCTGAAGGCAGTCGAGTCCTCTTTGAGCTAATAGCAAGGTAAATAACAAAGGGATGTAAGGGAATTTATCTAAATAATTTGTTTACTCATGTGGTCCTAAAACTAACCTTTAATCATTAACAGGCTGGGTGGTTCTCTAGAGGGAGGTTGACCAGGGAAATTACTCTCTAATGGTGTTCACTCAAAGCCTTTGTCATTTAGTGTGTGCTGAATACGAGTTGGGGCCATGGCTGCTAACTCTTGAAAGTACTCTCCTCGAGTGTCAGTCAGTGGTCACGGAACCCTAAGCCTGCTCTTTCACTGGATATTGGTGTTTGGGTGCATTTGTTCATCCATCGCTGGGTCAGGGTCTGCGGGTCGGACTCTGACAGACACACTTCTTGGAGCCCCACATTTCTGATCCAGTTTGAACTAGCTTCTCTCTATGTCTGTTGCACAACTGTCACCCAGAGATTTCCCTTTTCTATTGTCTTTGGTGCAGAGAAAAGTTAAAATTTAATTCACCAATTTTCTTAACTTTTTTCCCTTCTGTAACTTTGTTTTCTTGCTCTAATTTATGGAAAGTTTCTGTTTAATTTCCAATCCACTTAGGAATTTGTTTATATATATTATCTTTTTTGTTTGTTTGTTTTGACGCAGAGTCTTACTCTGTTGCCTGGGCTGGAGTGCAGTGGAGCAATCATGGCTCACTGCAACCTCTCCACCTCCCAGGTTCAAGTGATTCTCCTGCCTCAGTCACCCGAGTAGCTGGGATTACAGGTGTGTGCCACCCCACCTGGCTAATTTTTGTATTTTTAATAGAGTTGGGGTTTCACCATGTTGGCCAGGCTGCTCTTGAACTCTTGACCTCAAGTGATCCACCCACCTTGGCCTCTGAAAGTGCTGGGTTACAGGCACGAACCACTGCACCGGGCCTAATTATAATTTTTTTTTTCAAGAGTCAAAGCAGAAATTTATTAAAATTTGTTTATATTGTGTTTTACAGAAAAAAGTAGTCTTTAACATTCAGGCAATGACCTCTGGAGTGCTTCATAATAAGATGAATTTCTTTGCCTTCCCCACAATAAGATATTTCTGTTTATACTCCTAAAAATGATGCATTTAATTATACCATCTGCATAAGAACAATCCCTTTGTGATCCCAGAATCTCTGCAGAGAGTGAAAAGAGACAAACAGAACCTTTTCCAAAATGCAAGTCCTCATGACAGAGGCGTAGTGCAAGAGATTTATAAAATGGCAGCTCTTCAGGAAAGTGTGTGGGCACCCAGCAGACAGCCCACTGGAAAGCCCCTAGCTGCAGAGTATGGCCAACCAGGACTGCGTGGCCTCCAGAGCCTTTTCCTCCTCCTTGTCCTCTGCAGTGGCCATCACTCTTGTAGGTTCTAGCTCCAGAAGGGCATCAACCACTTTGCATTGCCCACAGCCCCTGCTGTAATTTCAGATGACATCAGGTGCATTCACGGTTGATATGGCCATAGACTCCTGCTGTAATTTCAAACAGCATTTTGTCAATTTCCATTTCTGCTTCTTCCTCTATTTCTCTCTGATCGTCTATGATTTTAAAAGTGCCTTCTAACATCTCCATGATCCCAGCCTTCACCATTTCTTTGGATAGCTCCTGCATGGTGGCCTGGACTTCTGGAATCTTCACAAGACATCATCATATTTTTAATTTCTAAGAGCTTACTTTTGTTCTCTGAATATTCTTGTTTCATGGAAGCACAATCTCCTTATTTCTCTAAAGACATTTATTGTAGTTTCTTCTTCTGTTCTTCTGTTCCCTAATTGTTAGTTTGCTTTGAATCACCTTTTTTGTTTGTTTTGGTCTCTGATTTTCAAATTAAAGATTTTCCTAAATGTGGAATGACTATGGTTAGATGTTCATGTTTAATAGTTGGGAACTTCAAGTTCTTCTGCTCTGAAAAAAAGTTGGGAACTAGAAGCTGATTGGGAGTTTTGGATATAAAGGTGGGAACATTGATCTTCATTGAAGGATGATGTGTTTGTGTCATTTCAATGAGGACACCCACTTGTTTATACCTAAAGGTCTGAATTCTTCAGCTGGTCAATTTCTCCAGAAACAAATCTTGTGATCTCTTGGCTGTCATAAAAATCCACGCTCTCTCCATGGTACTATCTTGATTAATTAAGTACTAAAAGTTAGTCTAACTGTTATAAGAATTCAGGAGATGTAGAGATCAATTAGTGGAAATGCTGGGGAAAACTTAATAGATTAAGTGGGACATGGGATAAGCTCAAAAGACAAATAGGCCAGCCAGAAACTGAGGTGAGAGAGAATCAAAGTGAATAGTAATTAAGTGCTGTAGTTCAGAAATAGGAATGATTACTTTTAGCTGACAATGTAGCACAGCTAAATAAGACATGTATGTGGAATGAAGTCTCTATTTAGCCATTAAGCTGTTTGTGACTTCTGTAAGGTATTACTCTAAGACACTCAATTTCTTCACTTGAAAAACTTGGGGAGATTATCTTTAAAGTCCTTCTTAGGTCTAAAGTTTCTTTATGGCATTTACTATTAAGATTCTTTTGCATTATATGACTTTTCCAGTAATAAATTATAATGAGTAAGTGACTATATGGGAATGAATCTAGGAGCTTTGAAATTACTGTCATGAAAACATTAATTTATAGGTAACTTAAAACTTTTTTTACATTAAATATCATATGCATACTGCTTTAAAACAATCTATCCACTTGCTACATGTAAGTGTACTCTGATTATTCCCTCTAATATAGTAAAAAATTAAAACCTGAAACTAACCCTTCTGAAATCTTGACCTTATTTCTTCCCTTTTCATGTAGACAGAGAATTTCATTGAAGAAGGAAAATAGGACTCTTTCCTCTATTAATGTATAACTATTAATTGCCATTAATGTATAACTATTAATTGCCATTAAGTGCCATTCCTAAATAGGAAAATTGATTTAATTTGTAACACAAACCCTTAGTGTGTGTCTACTATTTGTCAGGTATTTGTGCCAGGTGTGGAGGTTATAAAAATGAAAAGTATAGTCTCTGCCTTCCAATAATTTGAGGCCTAGCAGGGAAGGCAGTTCAGTAAACTACCAAGTATTTTACAGGGTGATACTATGGGAGTACAGAAACGGAGTCTTTGTATTTGATGTCTGTTTTGGCTTACCCAGCACCATTCCCTTTTTTCTGGAGTCATTCTTCAATTTTTCTCTGGGAATTACTCCTCCTCCATTCCATGCACTTTGAATAAAGCTACGGGGATATTTAAACCTAATTGCTCAGATCCAAACCTGGCCAATTAGAACATCATACTACTTTATACTTCTTTATACCTTTTTTTTTTTTGAGATGGAGTTTTGCTCTTGTGGTCCAGGCTGGAGTGCAGAGGCAACATCTCAGCTCACCGCAACCTCCATCTCCCAGGTTCAAGCTATTCTCCTGCCTCAGCCTCCCGGGTATTTGGGATTACAGGCGTTAGCCATCACACCTGCCCTATGTTATACTTTTTTTTGGTACATCGTAAAATATATATATATTTTATGTATAAAATATATATATTTTATATATACACATATATATTTATATATATGTGTATGTATATATATATATAATTTTTATTCATCAATTATACTTGGTAAAGTTGGCAGGGACAAAGACAAGTACGCAAAGAAAATAGTAAACAGGGAAATCCAAATAAACGTTGGCTGAATGAAAAAAGGGACTAATGGGGGTTAGATCATTAATGAGTTTTTTTTTTTTTTAATTGAGAACATCATATAATCTGGACTATAGTGTTTGGCTCAGAGACAGTTCTATGACCCAAGCCAAGCAAGTGTGCTACAGTCAGAAGCAATCTTGAAACACAGCATAGCACATTCAGGGAACAGCAGATATTTGGCTATAATTGGAGAACTGGGGTTGGGAGAGTTGAGAGATTAAGCTAAAATGGTAGGCAGGAACAGTTTATGAAAGTCCTTGTATACTATGCTGAAGAATTCGGACTTTTTCCTGAAGATATGGGAAGCCATAAGTGATTTTAAAGCAGAGAATTTACATGATCACATTTATGCTTTAGAAAGATTAATCTGGTAGAAGTGTGAATGATGGGCCGGGGTTAGATGACGCAGAAAGCAAGAGAATGAATTAAGATACCACAGTAGTTTGAGAATTGTGTTCTAGCTGTACCTCTTGTTTTAACTAAGTGTACTGATTTTCAGAGAAGAAAAGCAAAATAAAGTTTCACTTAAGACTATGCTTCTCAAAGTTTAATGTGCATAAAAATCACCTAGGGATCTTGTTAAAGTAGTTCTGGGGTGGGATCTGAGATTCTGCATATTTTTTTAAAGACACAATCTAGCTCTGTTGCCCAGGCTGGAGTTCAGTGGCACGATCTTGGGGCACTGCAACCTCCACCTCTGCCTCCCTGGTTCAAGCGATTCTCCAGCCTCAGCCTTCCAAGCAGCCAGGACTACAGGACAACAGGCAGGCACCACCACACCATGCTAATTTTTGTGTTTTTTGAAGAGACAGGGTTTCACCATGTTGGCCAGGCTGGTTTTGAGCTCCTGGCCTCAAGTGATCCACCCTCCTTGGCCTCCCAAAGTGCTGGGATTACAGGCATGAGCCACTGTGCCCAGCCAGATTCTGCATTTTTT
>NW_016107744.1:771244-814477 GCF_001604975.1 Cebus imitator
TTTTTTGAGACGAAGTCTCACTCTCTCGCCCAGGCTGGAGTGCAGTGGCATGATCTTGGCTCACTGCAACCTCCACCTCCCAGGTTCAGGCAATTCTCGTGCCTTAGGCTCCTGAGTAGCTGGGATTACAGGCGTCTGCCACCATGCCCAGCTACTTTTTTGTATTTTTAGCAGATACGAGGTTTCACCATGTTGGTCAGGCTGGTCTGGAACTCCTGACCTCGTGATCCACCCGCTTCCGCCTCCCAAAGTGCTGGGATTACAGGTGTGAGCCACCACGCCTGGCCCAAGCTAGGACTTTTCAAGAGGGGATCCCTTCTGTTTAAACATCTCTCTCTTTCAGGTTTGGATTGATTTTGAAAGAATCCTTGAGGCAATGAAGCAGAATTGTGAAATGCAAGACATTTTTCACTCTTTCCTTGCAGCTACTACCTTTCATAGTCTGACTTCTAAAAACTAGACTTATATTTCATAACTCTACTTCATAACCTCATTCATTGTCATCCACTGCAAATTCACACCTGTTGCCATCACTCCACTGAAACTAGTTTTCCATGCCAAAAGCTGCTCCTCTCCCAAATAATACTATCATGAACAACAAAACCCACTTGTTCTCTCGGTAAGTTCGGATCTGGTTTAATGGCATCATCTTTACCTGGTTGCATGTTAAACATACTTGGAGGCATTCATTCCTATAACAAACTCTAATCAGTAACCATGTCCTACCAGTTTTACCTTAAGAGGTTTCTTAAATTTGCTGTATCTTCTTAGATAGTTCAGGCTTTTAGTTTTGCTGGATGTTGTTGTGTGTCCAAGAGATACTTGAGGTTCTGCTACGTGTTCTGATTTATTGATTTCTTGGCTGATTTTACTCCTTGTCTATAGTCTCTGCCTTTAGTCTTCTGTACACTACCACTGGAGTTATTTTTCTAATGTGCAAATCTGATACTCTTGATTTAAAAAGCAAATGAAAACACTTCACTTTTTTTTTTTTTTTTTAGATATATAATCCACTGCATGTTTTCTTTACACTTTTTTTTTTTTTTTTTTTTACCATCAGCATTATAATAATAATCAAAGCCGGTTAATGTGACATAAAAAGACATGTTACTTTTATGCTTCCCTACATCCTGGTCTTTTCTCTTTAGGAAAAGGGGTGGGGAGAAAATGTATGTGTATATATACTTGTTTATTTTCCCTCTCCCTTCACCAAGGTTTAGCTAAGAGTTCTAATTTAGAAATCCAGGGGAGTGAGTGTTAGCTAAGGCTTATAAAAATCACTTGTGATACTTTTTTAAAAAGTACAGATGCTCGGCCACCAGCTCTGTTGAATTAGAATCTCTCAGTAACTCCACCTAGGATGTAACTTTTCTTACAACTCTACTTGCTTTGAACTTGGGTGTTTCAGAAAGTGATGGAGGAAGTTAATCTGTCATATAGGGAAGCAGCAAAAGGTAATGGTTAAGAGCTTGGTCTCTGAAGCTAATCTGGTTTTAGAAATTATCTTCACGCATTTACAAGCGACTTGAGTAAAATTACTTAACCTCTCTGTGCTTCAGTATCCTTATCTGTGATATGATAGCAGTACCTACTTTATGGGCTTGGTATGAGGATTAATGGGTAAATATATTGGAACCTGTAGACTCACTAATCATCATGAGGTCAGATCTTGAAATGTTTAATCTGCACCTAGCATAGATTCTGGCACATAATAGGTATTCAGTGAAGAGGAAGAAGCAAGAAGTAATGAGAAAGTGAAGAGCCAGGTGTGGTTGCTCATGCCTGTAATCCCAGCACTTTGGGAGGCTGAGACGTGAGGATAACTTGAGTTCAGGAGTTTAGGACCAGCTTGGACAACATAATAAGAACCCATCTCTATGAAAAATCAAAAAAATGTAGCTGGTTGTGGTGATGTGTGCCTGTTGTCCCAGACACTTGGGAGGCTCAAGTGAGAGGATTGCTTGAGCCTGGGACATGGAGGCTGCAGTGAGCTCTGACGGTGCTACTACACTCCAGCTTGGATGACAGAACAAGACCCTGTCNAAAAAAAAAAAAAAAGAAAAAAAAAGAAAAGAAAAAGAAAAGGAGAGGGGATTAAATAGAGTGAGAGAAATGGGTTCACTAATAGCTGTTTTGTTTCAGAGTTGTAAAATCCTATTGTACACTTCAGTTCACTCTAGGATTTCCCATTGTATTAGAATTTTTTTCTATTAAAAACTACTGGCCAGGCCCGGTGGCTTACACCTGTAATCCCATCACTTTAGGAGGCCGAGGTAGGGGATCAGGAGGTCAGGAGTTGGAGACCAGCCTGGCCAAGATGATGAAACCCCATCTTTACTAAAAATACTAAAGCCGGGCATGGTGGTACACGCTGATAGTCCCAGCTACTCGGGAGGCTAAGGCTGGAGAATCGCTTGAACCCAGGGGACAGAGGTTGCAGTGAGCTGAGATTGCACCACTACTCTTCAGCCTGGGTGACAGGGGCAGACTCCTTCTCAAAAAAAGAAAATGAGCCGGGTGTGGTGGCTCATGGCCTGTAATCCCAGCACTTTGGGAGGCCAAGGCGGGCAGATCATGAGGTCAAGGGATCGAGACCATCCTTGCCAACATGGTGAAACCCTGTCTCTCTTAAAAATACAAAAGTTAGCTGGGCATGGTGGCTCATGCCTTAGTGGCAGCTGGTTGGGAGTCTGTGGCAGGAAAATCACTTGAACCTGGGAGTTGGAGGTTGCACTCCAGCCTGGCGACAGAGCAAGCCTCTGTCAAAAAAAAGAAAAAGAAAAAAAGAGAAAATTAATTAAGACAATAGGGAAATCAGCTGTTTTTTTTTTTCTTAATCAGAATTTGTGATGGCATTTTTAGTAAGAATTTATTTTGTAGCTTAAAATTGGCCCTAACCAATTCTTTTAAAATATGCTTATAGTCCTGTGAAATTTTTGTACTTTAGACAGATGGATATTCTCAGTATCTAGATTTTCCTGGAGACTTGTTTTCCTATACTAGATATTGTAGCATGGTAGTTACCTAGGGTATAATAGGAGTATGTGTTATTTTTAAATTTTTCTGGCATTCTTTAGTTCAGCAAGCATTTTCATATCTGCTATACAGAGTTCTTGGGATACAAGGGTGGTTAAACACAGACTTCTATTATTATTGTCAATTTATTTTTGGGACAGTCTTTCTCTGTCACCCAGGCTGGAGTGCAATGGTGTGGTCATGGATCATTGCAGCCCTGACTATGTGTGTTCTCAAACTCCTAAATTGTTCCTGTCTTCTATCTGACTTAGCTTGGCACACTGATATCCTTGAGAAACAATACTAGTTCTGCCTTCTGCCCTTCCTTGAGAGTTGTACCATTCTCTATATCTCAAAGGCTCACTCTTCACTTCAGACTGTCCATGATGTATTACCCTTACAACCACCTGTATTCTGCATTTATTTTAGTTCCACAGTCATTACTGATTAACACATCCCAGATAAAACTCATTGTTTGCTTTCTTCTTTCTGTTCTCCCTGTCAGTTAATAACCTCATCTACACAGTTTTGCCCTTGACTCTTCTCCGTTCACCTCTCACATCTAATCAGTCATGAAGTCTTGTCATTTTGATCTTGTAAATATCTTTCTAAGCCATCTGCCTTTCCTCATCCCACTACCATTGCCTTAGTTCAAGCAACCATGAGTCTCTCCCTCCCTAGATTACTGCAGCTGTTTGTTCTTGGCCCTGCAGCCACCTTACTGGCTTAGGAAAGGCAAGTTTCTAGTTGGTTTTTTCTGCCTTCAGGATAAATTTCAAACTCCTAAATTCTTTAGCATGGCTTTTGCAACCCTTTATGATTTGATCTGGTCTCTATTTTTGTTTCTAAACTATTTGGTCTCTACTCTCTGGCATATTGATTTCAATTGAGAACTGAACTGCTTGCTCTGTATATAACATATCCTCTGCTAAGAACATACATCCTCCGCTTCTCTGTACTCTCTACTAATTACAATTGCCATTATTCAGATCTCAGTTTATATTTCACTCTAAGTAAGTCTTCCTGATTCTCACTCTATCTGAGCCTTCTAAATCTAGGTAAGACAGCATTTATTAGGGCTTGCTGTGGCAGCCTATTGGTACTTACTTGTTGTAATTGTCTGTTTTCTTGTCCTAATTCCCAGTTAGATTGTAACAGCTGTGGAGGCAGTGACTGAGTCTTATTTATTTATACCTAGGAGTAGTGTGCTCTGTACCTGCTACATGATAGGCGTTTACTGTATATTTATTGAAGAAGTAACTGAAAAGGGTATCTCATTCAGGATTCTCTGCATTCCTCGATCACACTCTACTATAAACATTGATTTACTGGTTTACATGATACTGCCAGGTTAGTCAGACACTTTTCATTGTGTGTGTTTTTTCCGCGGACACCTTTTATTCTCAGCATCTGGTTGGTGCTCATAAATGTGCTGAGTGTATGAGTAAAGAAACTCCAAATCAGATTAGGTGGAATGGGGAATAGTTCTGAGAGTTTGGGCAGGCTATTCCTTTCTGAAAGATTTAGTAGAAGTTATTTGCAAAGAGAGAGGGTAAAACGGTGTTCGAGGTAGACGAGACAGAATAAACCTGGAAAGAGGCACAAAGCTTTCAGGTTACAGAGGAGTTCTGAGTGGCCCAAAGCAGAATGTTGTATGTGTTGCAGAGTATAGGGAAGTATGGCCTCACTATAGAGGTAAAGGTGAAGTCAGATTTTTAAGCTCCTGTATGGTATAACCAGATGGACATTTTGTAAGGTTAGTTTGGGTAGTAGTTATACATTATGCACCTTACACAGATTATTGGAAGGTGATTAGATGGGGAGAAGAGAGATTAGAATGTTACTTTAGTGACTTAGGCTAGAAATGATGAGGGGCCAGTGTCAGATGAGTAGGTTTGGATGGTGAAAGGGGCATTTAGGATAACTAAGTGGATGAGATCTCTTTGACAGAATTGGGAATATTAGAAGTAGAGCAGGTTTAGATAGAACACATTGAGTTTAAGATGCCTTATTGAAGTAGAGATATCAAGTAGGTGCTTAGATATTTGGGTATGGAGCCCGTTAGGATGCTCAGTCTTGCATTTCCTGGGGATACCTTCTGGAATCAAAAGCTCAAATTATCATCTTTTTGCCAAATAGTTTTTTAATAAACTGAACTTTTGAAACATTTTTGGCTGTTATATTAGCCTAAAAGTTCACATAATTGCTGAAGTCAAGAATGTATGTTGTGTATGGCAGGTGATGGGTTTCCAAGTTTGGAGAAAGATTTAGGACAATCATTTTACCTTAAACGTACTGGTATGTTTAAAATATTTGGGTTGAATGTTTTCCTTTATCTTCCATTTTTTTGGAAATAAAGATTATAATTATTCTAATGTGAGTAAAAATTCATTCTTAAGTGTAAGGACAGTATAAAAATTACTGTATTTTGAAGATTCCTTATTTTTCCCAGCTCTTTGTGTCAGGAAAGACGTTCTTGAGTTGGATTGTGCAAAAAAGTACACTCTGTCTAAAAGTTGAATTTATCTATTTTCTGCCTCATTTTTGCTTTTTAATTAAAACTTTTGCTAAATTAGAGGTGAGAAAATTTATTCTAAAATGTTTACTGTGGTCACCAGAGCTTTTTTAATAAGTTATGTTTGACATACCTCCTTTGCTAGAGAAGAAAAACAAAGTGCAGTTTCTTTTGCTGTTAGCAGGCCATCATTGGAAGTTTTTTACATGTACTTATCTGCTTGGGCATCCTAGCAAATATTTAAGAATAAACAAGAGCCTGGAGGGCACGAGACATTTTTATCCTAAAAGGAAAACTTTCATCTTTTTTTGTGGTACTTTCACACTTAAAATATTTCTTCTTGTGTAAATATTTTACCTTTATAATAATATTGCTAGCTACATACAGGCAAGGAACTCTAATACCTTTCAATCTTTCTGTTCTTTATGGTGTCTGGCACATAATTGTTTCATAAAAATTTGTTGAATTGAGTTTTATACAGTCAGTTTAGCACCACCAAGTGGCAAGTCTTTGAATGCTCTTGATACATTTTGCTTCCTGTGGACACCTGATTCCAAATTAAGTGCGGGTGTGATTGTTAATTAATTTTTTTTTGAGGCAAGACTAATTTCTTTTTGTTGTTCTTTTTTTATTTTTAGTGACAATGTCCTCATATATTTGTGTATTTTTAGTTAGGTTTTTACAGTTTACAACAAGAGACTTTTCATGTAAATTATTTTTTTGTACAACTTTTTCTTTTTTTTTTTTTTTTTTTTCTGAGACATGATTTTGCTTCATGGCCCAGGTTGAAGTGCAGTGGTGTGCTCTTGGCTCACTGCAGCCTCCGCCTCCTGGGCTCAAGTGATCCTCCTGTTTCAGCCTCTGAGTAGCTGGGACTGCAGGTGTGTACCATCACACCCAGCTAATTTTTGTATTTTTTGTAGTGATGGGGTGTTGCCATGTTGCTCCGTCTGGTCTCTTGGCCTCAAGTGATCCGCTCACCTCAGCCTCTCAAAGTGCTGCAATTACAGGTGTGAGCCACCGTACCTGGCCTATACAGCTATTTTTGAGATACAGTTGACATAATAGGCCACATGTATTTAGGGTACACAACTTTTGATGTTTGTGTACACCATGAACACAATTAAGATAATGACATTTCCACCACCTCTGTAAGTTTTCTCTTGACTCACTGTACTCCCATCATTCCATCTGTCCTTAGGCAACCACTGAGCATTTTATTGTCACTATAAATTAGTTTTAATTTTCTAAAACTTTATATAAATGGAATTATATAGTATATACTCTGTTTTTGTGTGGCTTTCTTTATTCAGGTTAATTATTTTGAGATTCATTCGTGTTGTTGTATGTATCATTATGTTTTTTTTATTTCCGAATAACATCTGTTGGGCCGGGCACAGTAGTTCACACCTGTAAGATTCCAGATTTATTCCAAAAGCAACTTCTATTTCTTCAAAGAGCGAAAGAGAGAAGGTTCTTATGGTCAGCTGTAGATTCAGCATCATTATTATGTTGCAGTGGTGGTCCAGATTGATGAAAATAATACTTTGTGAATGATCAGTCACTACTACCCTAAGCTCCTGAGCTGCACTGGAGACAATATCTCAAGGATCATTGGCTGCAAAATGCTAAGTTTCCCGGGAAGAGTATTGATCTGGTATTGCTGGAGTGCTTCTATAGCTCTAAACTCAAAAGGTTAAAGGGTTTATTACAAGTTGACCCCCTCCAGACAACTGTGAAGGGAGTTCCCAGAACACCCATTGCTCTGAGTTTAAATTACGATGATCTAATGTCAGAAGACAACTCTGGAGTTATCTCAGCTTTCAAAGACTCCATTCTCATGATGATCCTATTGTTTCTGATTGTCATGCTCATTACATGCTGAAATCTCAAATCTCTGGCCTGAAGACCTAGCTCTTGGTATAGCTCAATTTTCTTCCTTACAAAGGAAGTAAAATTTCTCTGTTTGTCAAATATTATCACAGTAAATACTGGGGCTACACTGGCTAGAGTGGTTTGAGAGACATCAGAAGTTCTAAACCAGTGCATTTCACCTGCCATGCAGAGCCAGTGGGATCTGCACAGTGGCGTGACCCAGCTTCTTGTGAGCAGGTTGGCTGTGCAGTCACAGGCAGCAACGAGACAAGCCACAGAGTTTTTGTTCTGTTGTCCAGGCTGAAGTACAGTGATAAGATCATGTCTCACTACAACTTTGAATTCCTGGGCTCAAGTGATCCTTCCACCTCAGCCTCCTAAGTAGCTAGGACCACAGGCATGTGCCACCATTCCTGACTTATTTTTTTTATTTTGTAGACATGGGGTCTAGCTGTGTTGCCCAGGCTGGTCTTGAACCCCTGCCCTCAGGCGATCCTCCTGCCTTGGCCTCTGTATTCATCAGTTCTCATACTGCTATAAAGAAATAACTGAGACCTGGTAATTTATAGAGAAAAGAGGTTTAATTGGCTCATGGTTCTACAGGCTGTACAGGAAGCATGATGCTGGCATCTGCTCAGCTTCTAGGGAGGCCTCAGGAAACTTAGTCATGGTGGAAGACAAAGAGTGAGCCAACACTTCACATAGAGCAGGAGGAAGTGGGGGAGGTGCCACACACTTTTAAACAACCAGATCTCATGAGAACTCACTATTGTGATGACAGCATCAAGAGTGGATGATGTTAAACCATGAGAAACCACCCCCTTATCCCTTACCTCCCACCAGGCCCCACCTCCAACATTGAGGATTGCAATTCAACTTGAGATTTGGGCGGGGACACAGATCCAAACCATATTATTCCACTTTTGATCCCTCCCAAACCGCATGTCCTTATCACATTTCAAAATAGAATCATACTTTCCCAGTAGTCCCTCAAAGTCTTAACTCATTTCCAGCATTAACTCAGAAGTCCAAAGTCCAGAGTTTCATCTCAGACAAAGCTATTCCTTTCCACCTATGAGGCTGTAAAATCAAAAACAAATTAGTTATTCCCAAGATTCAGTGGGGTTGTAGGCATTGGGTAAACATTCACATTCCAAAAGGGAAAAATCAGTCAAAAGAAAGGGGCTACAGGCCCATGCAAGCCTGAAACCCAACAGGGTGGTCATTAAATTTTAAAGCTCCAAAATAATCTCTTTTGACTTCATATCTCACACCTGGGCACACTGATGCAAGGCATGGGCACCCAAGGCCTTGAACAGCTCTGCCCTGTGGTATCGCAGGGCTTAGCCCCTGTGACTGCTCTCAAGGGCTGGCATTGTGTGCCTGTGGCTCTTTCCATGCTGAGAGTGCAAGCTGTTGGTGGATTTATCATTCTGGGGTTTGAAGGACAGTGGCCCTCTTCTCACATTTCCACTAGGCAGTGCCCCTGTGGGGACTCTATGTGGGACTCCAGTCCCACATTTCTCTCCCTCACTGCCCTAGTAGAGGTTCTCCATGAGGGTTCTGTCCCTGCGGCAGGGTTCTGCTTGGACTACCAGGCTTTTCCATACATCCTCTGAATTCTAGGCAGAGACTCTCAAACTTCAACTGTTGCATTCTGTGCACCTGCAGGCTTAACATCATGTGGAAACTGCTAGGGCTTATAGTTTGCATCTTCTGAAGCAGTGGCCTGAGCTTTACCTGGGTCCTTTTGAGCCACAGCTGAAGCTGGAGTAGCTGCGATGCAGGGAGCAGTGTCCTGAGGTTGTGCAGGACAGCAGGGCCCTGGGCCTGGCCAAGGAAACCATTTTTCCTTCCTAGGCCTTGGTCCTGTAATGGGAATGGCTGCTGCAGAGGACTCTGAAATGCCTTTAAGTCCGTTTCCCCATTGTCTTGGCTATCAGCACTTACCTTTCTGTTACTTAAGCAAATTTCTTCCACGGGCTTCAATTCCTCTCCTGAAAATGGGCTTTTCTTTATTGCCACATGACCAGGCTGCAAATTTTCTAGTTTTATATTCTGCTTACCTTTTAAATATAAGTTCCAGTTTCATGTCATTTCTTTGCTTACACATAATTGAGCATAGGTTGTTAGAAGTAGCCACGTCACATCGTGAACACTTTGCTGCTTAGAAATTTCTTCCACTAGATACCCTAAATCATCCCTCTCAAGTTCAGAGTTCCACAGATCACAAGAGCAGGGTCACAGTGCAACCAGGCTGTTTGCTAAGACATAACAAAAATGACTGTTACTCCAGTTCCCAGTAGTTTCTCATTTCCATCTGAGACCTCCTCAGCCTAGCCTTCTCTCTCCATATCACTACCAGCATTTTGGTCACAACTATTCTACCAGTCTTTAGGAAGTTCCAAACTTTCCCCCATCTTCCTGTCTTCTTCTGAGCCCTCCACACTCTTCTAATCTCTGTCTGTTACCTAGTTTCAAAGCTGCTCCCACATTTTCAGGTGTCTTTATAGCAACCCCATTCCTGGTACCACTTTTCTGTATTAGTCAATTCTTACTCATTGCTCTAAAGAAATACCTGAGACTGGGCAATTTATGGAGAAAAGAGGTTTAATTGGTTTACAGTTCTTCATGCTGTATGGTAAGTGTGATGCTGGCATCTGCTCAGCTTCTAGGGAGGCCTCAGGAAATGTACAATGATGGTGGAAGGCAAAGGGGGAGCCAGCACTTCACATGGCCAGAGCAGAAGGAAGAGAGAGAGGGGAGATGCCACATATTTTTAAACAATCAGATCTCACAAGTACTCACTATTGCCTTGACAGCATCAAGTGGAATGGTGTTAAACCGTGAGAAACTGCCCCCATAATCCCATTACCTGCCACCAGGCCCCACCTCCAACATTGGGGATTAGAATTTAACATGAAATTAGGGCAGGGACACAGATCCAAACCATACCACCCTCCCAAAGTGCTGGGATTACAGGCTACTGCCCCTGGCCAAGTTATGACTTTAGTGTCTTGGACACATGGAATAGACTTAAAATAATACTTTAATATCCTTCACTACTGATTATTTGTGTCATTTTGTGGCCATTTGTAATTGATTGCTTTTTCTTCTCGTTATAGGTTATATTTTCCTGGCACTTAGCATGGCTTAAGTGGTAAACTTTTTATTGGATGTCAGATATGTTGAATTCTCTTTTTGGATGCTAGATATTTTTGTGTTCTGTAAAATATTACTGAGCTTTATGTTAGAAGGCACTTAAGTTGCTTGGAGACAGTTTGGTACTTTTGGGTCTCGCTTTTAAACTTTGCTAAATGGGATCAGCACAGCGTTTAGTGTAGAGCTAATTTTGCCTCACTGACGAGGCAAGAGTATTCTACAGTGCTTTGTGAATGATGAGGTTTCCCACCCTGACTAGTGCAAACAGCTATGTGAGCCTGCAGATAGTTTCTTCTAATAGTTTCCCTCTTGCCTTGAAGAGTTTACTGACAAACATGCACTGTTCCATATTCTGCTGAATACTCAAGGAAGACTTCAGATTTCTTGAGTTTCCTGTGTGTACTTCTCTTTTTTCTGGTACTTTCTCCCAGGAATTCTAGCTGTGTTGGCACCCCCTGTTTCCTACATCTCTCTCCTCACTGGATACCTTCTGAGTTTTCTCTCCCTTTCTGATAACTGGGAACTCAAGACAGTAAGCTAGACAATTGTATTGCTCACTTAATTTGGTTCCTTTCTCTCAGTAGTTACCGTCCTTCGTTGTTTGATGGACAGTATCTTGAAAACTATTGTTTCATAGATTGGTCAGTATATTTAGTTTATTATTAATATTATTATTATTGTTTTCCTGGTGGGAGAGTAAATCCAGCCTGTCATTTCATCTTGGCCAGAAGTAGAAGTTTCTGTGTAGGGCTTCTTTTTCCTTTTTGTTTTTAGTGGAATTAATACCTATCTCTTCTGTACATGTTTTTTTTTCCCCCTTCAATCCTAGGCTGAATGTTTGTGTTCCAAATTTGTTCTCTTTGTTGTTCTGAACTCTTAAGATAGCTATTTTCTCCCCAGATTTTACTATTTCCTTCTCATTGGTCTACATTAATTCTCTTCTGTTCTGTACCTTCCGACAGGTGACATTATCAGCAAGACGTTCAAGAATTTTAACAGGTGGTATGTATTTAGAGAGTGTGCCAGTACATATTTGGGTAGCCGAAGGTCATCATCGTCTACATAGAGTGGTTTTATACCAGTCTATAATTTGTATTAAAGTGTCTTTTTTGACTGGGCACAGCGGCTCACACCTTTAATCCCAGCACTTTAGGAGGCCGAGGCAGGTGGATCACAAGGACAGGAGTTTAAGACCAGCCTGACCAACATGGTGTAACCCTGTCTCTACTAGAAATACAAAAATTAGCCAGGCGTGGTGGTGCACGCCTGGAATCCCAGCTACTTGGGAGGCTGAGGCAGGAGAATTGCTCGAACCTGGGAGGCACAGGTTGCAGTGAGCCGAGCCACTGCATACTAGCCTGGGAGACAGAGTGGGACTCCATCTCGGGGGAAAAAAAAAAAAAAAAAAAAAAAAAAAAAAAAAAAAAAGGAAAAGTAAAAAAGTATTTTTTTCTTCCGTCTCATTGATAGTATGTATAATCTTCCAAAACAATAGCATTCCTTACCCACCCCACCGCCTTTTCTTTTGCAGGCTCATTTGATGATAGGTAGTACTACTTCCTCACATATCTGCTTGATGTGTCCTTCCCTTTCTTTTTCTCAAGGTATATTTTTCCATTGTTGAATCTGTGTCATGTTTTCCATCAGATAAATACTCCTTTTGTACCCTTGAGATTTGATTTAGATCCTATTTAAACCTTACATTTTGTGTGTTAGTTCATTTTCACACTGCTATAAAGAAATACCTGAGGTTAGGTAATTTATAAAGGAAGGAGGTTTAATTGACTCAGAATTTCTCATGGCTGGGGAGGCCTCAGGAAACTTCATGGAGGAAGGGGAAGGGGAAGCAAGGCATGTCTTACATGGTGGCTGGAGAGAGTGCTCAGGGGCAACTGCCACTTTTAAACCATCAGATCTTGTGAGAACTTTCTTACTATCATGAGAACAGCATAGGGGAAACTGTCCTTATGATCCAGTCACGCCCCACTGGCTCCTTCCCTTGATATGTGGAGATTACAATTTGAGATAAGATTTGAGTGGGGACACAGTTGAACCATATCATTTTGTGTTTATTACCAGTAATTTTTAGCATTTTTGTTGTAAAACAAAATTCGGATACTGAAAATCATGCTTTTTATATATCTGAATGAGTCATAGGCAAACTTTCTTGTAATCACCACTCAGGTTAAGACATAGACCTTTGTGGATAACTCCAGATGACCTTCCATGTATCACCACTTGTCTCCTAAGTAACCATGATCCTAACTTTTTTTTTTATCATAATCACTTTCTTACATTTATTATTAGTAGTATTAAAACATAGCTATTGTGTCATTTTTTAAAAAAAGTTCTTCCATATCTTCTACTTAATGTTACTGGGTAACATTAAGTTTTTCTCAATCAGTTGCATCTTTTGTCTTTTTGTTACATGTGATATCTTATTTTTGGGGAGTATGTTGTTATTCTCTTCCAATTTCAACTTTAATCATTTAATCAAATACATTATTTCTTGATTTTAAAAGATTGGGCCCTACAGAAATTATGGTTAACCCACCCCCATACTGCCAAACCTCCCAAATCTTGATTTCGACACTGTGTTTCCTTCGTGCAATTTTCGTATTCAGTATTCTCTGCCAGATGAACTGGAAGATGAAAACATCATTTATATCCCCATTAGGTTTGTATTCCAGATAAGTTTTTGCCATATAATTTGTTCCCTTATAAAATATCACAAATTAGTAAGTTGTTAGGCTTGGGGATCTTATATAGACTTTTAGTAATATCTCAGATACAGTCTGGGAAACTGATTAGGCTATTCTGTTTTTACATATCGATACCTCTGTATCCCTAAGTTAACAGTCATGGGAAATTTTTATTGCATCATCTGTTATTTGGGATGCATGGTGCTGATTCTTTGTAGAATTTGGCTTCTTATGTAAGGAGTCTCAAACACGTTGCACATCTCTGGTAGTGTAGGCTTTTGTTTCAGTCTTTTTCTTCTTTTAGCCTTCTGTTTGCCAGATTCCGGATTGTTATTTCCATAGACGGTTACCTTCTTGGGATATATATATTTTTCTTTTTTTTCTGACTTATTATTATTTTTTTGATTGTTCCTGTGAGCTCTTCATTTTCTCTCAAATCCTAAGTAGTAGAAAGAAAGTGACTGCTGATGCTCTTTCTTTGTTTTCTATAGTACAGAGGACCTACTCATACTCATAGCACTGGTAGTTGGTGAATACTTCAGATTGGGATGCAAACAGCACATAGGATATTGGATTAGTTTTGTCAGTGTCCATATGTGCTGAGTCTTAAGTTGATAGCTTTTTTCATTATGTACTCTTTGGACAAATAAAACTTGTAGAGTAGACCTTTGAGTCTCACCTCCAAAATAGTGGAAGAACCTTGAGCAAATCACTTAATTTCCTTGCAGTTTTTTCAGTTACAAGATGGGAGTGATAATGTCTGTTCAATTGAATTTTGAGGGTCAGATGTGATAACGTAGAAATATTTTTGTAAAGTAATACATAATAAAAATATTACATAGCAGATAAAAGCATGTGAAGCTTTCTTTTTAAAAGTTTTTAATTTTTTTTTCTTAAGAGAAATGGGCATCTTACTTTACTGCCAAGGATGGTCTTGAACTCCTGGTCTCAAGCAATCCTCCTGCTTTGGCCTTCCAATATCCTGGGATTGCAGGTGTGATACACTGTGCCTGGGCAGAACCTTTCTTTTTATTTTTCATTAGAGCTCGTGAATAAAATCAGAGTAAAGAAATTGAAAGCTTATTCTACTAACAAATGTTATCTGAGATGAAGTTCTTCACATCATAATTGTTTGCTGTAGCAAAATAGTTTTATGTAACAAATATGCCTGGAGATACCTTTTCAAATGTCAGTTATTACAATTGATAAACATAGAAGCAGAATGTTCTGTGGCAGAATGATACTCCTCAGGAATCAATTCATGATAGAGTCTAATTAAGAAATATCATCTTCATTGTTACATATTATTAAAGTTTTAATTGGACTTTTAAAAAATCTAGATTTTGCTTTTATTTTTAATTGGCACATAATTGTACATATTTATGGGGTACAGTGCGATAATTTGATATATGAATATATTGTGTAATAAGCAAATCTTAGTATATCTATCACTTTGAACATTCATTATTTCTTTGTGTTGGAAGCATTCAAGATCTGCTCTTCTAACTATTTGAAAATATACAATAAATTGTTAATTATATCATGCAATAGGGCTGTAGAACACTAGAATTTATTCTTCCTGTTTAGCTGTACTTTTGTATTCATTAACCAACCTTTGTCTATTCCCCTTCCTAACCCTTCCCTGCCTATAGTAGCTGCTGTTCTACTTTCTACTTCTACGAAGTCAACTTTTTAGTTTCCACATGAGTTAGAACATGTGGTATTTATCTTTCTGTGCCTGACTTACTGTACTTAACATGTGTCCTTTTTGCTCATCCATGTTGCTGCAAATGACAGAATTTTTTTCATTTTTATGGCTTGATAGTATACCATTGTGCATATATGCCACATTTTATTCCTTTCTTTTCTTTTTTTTTTTTTCTTGTTTGAGACAGAGATTCTCTCTTGTTGCCCGGGCTGGAGTGCAGTTGTGCAATCTCGGCTCCCTGCAACGTCCGCCTCCCGGGTGTAAGTGATTCTTCTGCCTCAGCCTCCCAAGTAGCTGAAATCACAGGCATGTACCACCACATCTGGCTAATTTTGTATTTCCAGTAGAGACAGGTTTTCTCCATGTTAGTCAGGCTGGTCTCGGACACCTGACTTCAGGCGATTCACCCATCTCAGCCTCCCGAAATGCTGGGATTATAGGCGTGAGCCACTGTGCCCAGCCACCACATTTTCTTTATCCAGTCATCTGTTGATAAACTCTTACATTGACTCCGTGTTTGGCTTTTGTGAGAAGTGCTGCATTAAACATGGGAGTGCTTCTTTGACATACTAATTTTCTTTTGATATATACTCAAAAGTGAGATTACTGAATCATATGGTAATTTTTTTTTTTTTTTTTTTTGAGATGGAGTCTTGCTTTGTTGCTCAGGCTGGTATGCAGTGGTGCAGTCTTGGCTTACTGCAAACTCCAATTTCTGGGTTCAGGCAATCTCCCCAGCTCAGCCTCCTGAGTAGCTGGGACTACAAGCATGTGCCACCATGCCTGGCTAATGATTTTTTTAAAATTTTTGTAGAGATCAGGTTTTCCATGTTGTCCAAGATGGTCTTAACCTGATCTCCAGCCATCTGCTTGTCTTGGCCTCCCAAAGTGTTGGGATTACAGGTGTGAGCCATCACGGCCAGCCACTGTTTTTAGTTTTTTGAGGAGCCTTCATACTGTTTTCTTCAGTGGTTTTACCAATTTACAGTCCCACCAGCAGTGTATAAAAGTTATCTTTTCTCCATATCCTCACCAGCATTTTTTTTTTTTTTTTTTTTTTTTTTTTTTTTTTTTTTTTTTTTTTTTTTTTTTTTTTTTTTTTTTTTTTTTTTGGTATTTTGGATGACAGAAAGTTAGTCATCAGTTAATTAGCCTTTCTGGGATGAGATGGTATTCACTGAAGTTTTGATTTGTATTCTGCTGATCAGTGATGTTGAACATTTCTTTGATATACCTGTTCGCTATTTGTGTGTGTGTTTTTTTGTCATTTGTATTTTTTAATGTAGGTGTAGAGTTTATTTGGACCAAGATTGAGGATGGCATTCCAGGAGCATACATACAAGTTGCCTTGAATATAAACTCCCTGTAAGTCTTCTTTTGAGAGATATTAGCTCATTTGCCCATTTTTAAATTGGAGTATTTTTTTTTTCTGTTGAGTTTTTTGACTTTCTTTTCTGTTCTGGATATTAAACCCTTGTTGGATATATAGTTTGCAGGTATTTTCTCCCATTCTACAGTTTGTATCTTTATTCTATTGATTGTTTGCTGTGCTGTGCAGAAGCTGTTAGTTTGAGGTAATCCTGTTTGTTTTTTCTCTTATTGCCAGTGCTTTTGCAGTCTTCTTTATAAATCATCTTCCTGATCAGTGTCCTGAAGAATTTCCTCTAGTAGTTTTTGAGGCATTTTCTTATAATAGTTTCATATTTTTGGATCTGACATTTAAACCTTCAATCCTTTTTTTTTTTTTTTTTTTTTGAGATCACTGTGTTGCCCAGGCTGGAGTGCAGTGGAGCGATCTTAGCTCACTGCACCCTTCATCTTCCAGGTTCAAGCAATTTGTCTTCCTCAGCCTCCTGAGTAGCTGGGATCACAGGCACCCACCGCCATGCCCAGCTAATTTTTTTAGCATTTTTAGTAGAGATGGGGTTTTGCCATGTTGGCCAGGCTGGTCTTGAACTCCCAACCTCAGGTGATCTGCCCGATTCAGCCTCCCAAAGTGCTGAGATTATAAGCATGAGCCACCATGCCCAGCCCTTCTATCCATTTTGAGTTGATTTTTGTATATGGTGAGAGATAGGGTTCTAGTTTCATTTTTCTGCTTACACATATTTAGTTTTCCCAGTACCATTAATGGAAGAGTCTGTTTCTTCCTCAAAGAATGTTCTTGGTGATTTTGTTAAAAATTAGTTGGCGCTAAATTTATTTCTGGCTTCCTTATTCTATTTAATTGATCTGTGTATGTTTTTATGTCAGTACCATGCTGTTTTTGTTACTGTAGGTTTGTAGTATACCTTGAAGTCTGGTAGTGTGATGCCTCCACTTTGTTCTTTTTGCTCAGGATTGCTTTGGCTATTTGGGGTCTTTGGGATTCCATATGAATTTTAGGATTGTTTTTCAATTTCTGGGAACATTGTCATTGGTATTTCGATAGGGATTGCATTGAATCTGTAGATTACTTTTGGTAGTGTGGTCATTTTCACAATATTAATTCTTCCAATCTATGAACATGGATGCCTTTCCATTATTTTATGTCCTCTTTAAGTTTTCATCAGTGTTTGTAGTTATTCTTTTTGTGCGTGTGTGTGATGGAGTCTCTCTCTTTCGCTCAGGCTGGAGTGCAGTGGCACAATCTCGGCTCACTATAATCTCCATCTCCTGGGTTCAAGCAATTCTTTTGCCTCAGCCTCCCCCCTAGCTGGGAATACAGGCGTGCGCCATGGTGCCTGGTTAATTTTTTTGTATTAGTAGAGATGGAGGTATCAGCCAGGTTGGTCTCGAACTCCTGACCTCGTGATCCACCTGCTTTGGCCTCTCAAAATGCTGGGATTACAGGCGTGAGCCAGTGCACCTGGCCTATAGTTATTTTTGTAAAGATCTTTCACCTTGGTTAAATTTATTTCTACATTATTTCTTTTTTGTTCGTAGCTATTGTAAATGGTTTCTTGATTGCTTTTTCTGCTAGTTCATTATTGGTGTATAGAAATGCTACAGATTTTTGTACATTGATTTTGTGTCCTGCAACTTTATGTAATTTATCAACTTTAGGAATTTTCTTAGTAGAGCTTTTAGGATTTTCTATATATAAGATTATATCTGCAAACAAGGATTCTTTACAATTTGGATGTCCTCCTTTCTTTCTCTTGCCTGTTGGCTGTAGAGTTCATTGTGTTCAGGTATGTTTCTTCTACTAACTTGCTTAGATTTTTTATCATGAGGAATGTTTAATATTATAAAAAACTTTTTTTCCTTGTCTATTGAGATGATCATATGATTTTTATCCTTCATTCTAATGATGTTATAAATCACATTTATTGATTTGCATATGTTGAACCATCCATGCATCAGGATAAATTGTGTTTGATTATGGCCAGTGATCTTTTAATGTGTGCTGGATTCTGCTTACTAGTATTTTGTTGAGAATGTCCTTCTGTTCATCAGGGATATTGTTCTGTGGTGGTCTATTTGTGTTGTGTCTTTGTCTAGTTTTGGCACCAGGGTGATGCTGGCCTTATGAGTTTGGAAAAATTCTTTCCTCTTCAGTTTTCTGGAAGAGTTTGGAAGAATTGACGTTTGCTTTTCTCTAAATGTTTGGTAGAATTCCACAGTAAAGCCATTGGGTTGTGGGCTTTTCTTTAATGGGAGACTTTTCATTACTGATTCAAACTTAATTGTAATTGTTCTGTTCAGGTTTGGTTTCTTCTTGATTCAATCTTGGGAAGTTGTATGTGTCCAGGACTTTATCCATACTCCAGTTCATTGGAGTATGGTTGGTTGTACTTGTGTCTCTAATGATCCTTTGTATTTCTGTGGTATGTTTTAATGTATCCTTTTTTAATTTCTGATTTTATTTTGGTCTTTTCACTTTTTTTCTTGGTTGTCTAATGGTTTGTCAATTTTGTCTACCTTTATAAATAAATTAACTTTGTTCTATTTTTTTTGGTTTCAATATTGTTTATTTCTGTCCTGATCTTTATTAATAGTTTCTTTTCTTCTATTCATTTGTGTTTGGTTTGTTCTTGTTTTTCTAGTTCCTTGATGTGCATTATTAGGTTGTTCATTCCTGTTTATTAACGTAGGTGTTTATTGCTATAAAATTCCCTCTTAATACTGCTTTTCCTGTATTCTGTGTGTTTTGATATGTTGTGTTTCTATTCTTGTTTGTTTCAAGAAATTTTAAAAAATTTGCTTCGTAGTTTCTTGTTTGGCCCATTGGTCATTCAGAAACATGTTTAATTTTCATGTATTTGTACAAATTTTTAAGTTCTTGTTACTGATTTCTAGTTTTATTAGATTAGGTTCAGAAAAGGTACGTCATATGATTTCAGTTCTTTTAAACTTGTTGAGACTTGTTTGTTTAGTGGCCTAACATGTTCTGTCCTGGGGTATTGGCCATGTGTTCATGAAAAGAAAGTTTATTATGCAGCTGTTGTATAAAATGTTTTGTAAATGATTTCTATTTCTTTCTGGAATTTCTCCTTCATATTGTGAATTGTTTTCCTGATTTTATTGAATTGTCTGCATTTTTTTGTATTTTATTGTGCTTCCTTAAGTTTGTTAATTTGAATTCTTTTTGTTGATTTCTTTTTCACTGGGGTCTGCTACTAGAGAATTGTTATGTTCCCTTGGTCTTTTGGGTCCATTTGGTCTAAAGTGCAGCTTAAACCCATTTTTTTTCTTGTTGATCTTCCGTCTAGATGATCTGTCTGACACTATGAATGGGGTATTGAAGTCCCCAACTGTTACTGTCTTGGAGTGTAGCTGTCCCTTTAGAGCTAGTATTTTGCTATATGGATCTGGGTGCTTTGGTGTTGGGTGCAAATATATTTAGAGTTTCTATACCCTCTTGCTGAATTGATCCCCTTCTCATTATATAATGACCTTCTTTGTCTCTTTTTACAGTTTTTGACTTTTAAGTCTGTTTTATCTGATACATGTAAAACTACTCCTGCTCTCTTTTGGTTTCAGTCTATATGTGTCTTTACAGATGAAGTGAGCTTCTTCTTGGCAGCGTATAGTTGGGTTATTTAAAAAATTCCATTTATCCAGTCTATATCTTTTATGTGAGTAATTTAATTTGTTTACATTCATGGTTGTTATTGATAGGTGAGGATTTATTCTTCTTGTTTTGTTAATTGTTTTCTGGTTGTTTTGTATATCCTTTGTTCCTTTTTTGCTGCCATAGTTTACCATTGAAGTTTAGTGGTTCTCTGTAATGGTAAGGTTTGATTCTGTTTGCTTTATCCTTTGTGTATCTGCTCTAGCAATGAGTTTATACTTTTGTTTGTTCTCATGATAGTAATTTTTGCCTTTTTCCTTCCAGATATAGGACTCCTTTGAGCATTTCTTGTAAGGCCAGTCTAGTAGTGATAAATTCCCTCAGTTTTCACTTGCCTGGAAAAGGCTTGTATTTCTTCTTGATTCCTGAAAGATAACTTTGCTGGATATAATATTCTTGGCTGGAGCTATTTTTCTTTCATGACATTGAATATATTATCTCATACTGTCCTGGCTTGTAAGGTTTCTATGGAGAAACCTGCTTTTAATCTAACAAAGACTTCCTTATATGTGACTTGATGCTTTTTCTTGCTGTTTTCTTTTGACAGCTTGACTATAGACCTTTTTAGATTGAATCTATTTGGGGACTTTTGAGCTTCCTGGATCTGGAAGCTTGTATCTCTCTCCAGACTTAGGAATGTTATCTTATTAAATAGGTTTTCTACAGCGTTTCTTATCTCTTCTCCCTTTGGAAGTACTATGATCTAAATATTTGCTTGCTTAATGATACTCCATAAAACTTTCATCACTCTTTTTTTGTTTGTTTTCCCACTGATTGGTTAATGTTAGACTACTTATTTTTAAATTCAAAGATTCTTTTGCTTGATCAGCTCTGCTTGTTGAAGATCTCCATTGGGTTTTTTAAAATTTTATCATTGAATTCCTCAGCTTCAGGATTTTCTGTTTGGTTCTTTTTCATGATTTCTATTTCTTTCTGGAATTTCTCATTCATATCATGAATTATTTTCCTGATTTTATGGAATTATCTGTATTTTTTTTTTTTTTTTTTTTTTTTTTTTTTTTTTTTTTTTTTTTTTTTTTTTTTTTTTTTTTTTTTTTTTTTTTTTTTTTTGTTTTTTATTGTGTTTCCTTAAGGTTGTTATTTTGAATTCTTTTTGTTGATTTGCTTTTTACTGGGGTCTGCTACTGGAGAATTGTTATGTTCCCTTGGTGGTGTCCTATTTCCTTGCCTTTTTTTTTGTTTCATGTGTGCCTCCATTGATGGCTTTGCATCTAGTGAAACAATTCTCTTTTCCAAACCCTGTAGAGTGGCTTTTGTAGAAAATGACTTTAACCAGCAGTGGGGTTTTAATGTGTTGGTTAGAAGTGTGTAGTGATTGTTTCCGAATTGGTACAGTGGTATAGTTTCCATGTAGCTTCTTTAAAGCTGCTTTCAATATCAGCAATAATTGTGGGCACCTTAGTGGCCTAGGTTGTGGAAGTTTGTGCTAGCAGTGGTAATGTCTTTGCTGTTAAGGGCTTTTGAGGTCCTCCTAGTCTCATTTTCCTTACAACAGGAGACTTAGCTGAGGGTGTCTAAATCATTTTTGGTGTCAGATTTGTCATGGCTCATAAGCAGCTGCAGTGACACTGTGTTCTATGTGTAGGTGCTTGGAGCAGCTGTGGGTTTCAGGTTCTAGGCTCAGCATCTCATAATTTTGTCATCTGGGTCTTCGGGTGGAGGTTTGCTTGCTCTGGTTGTGTTGGATGTAGGTTGCTCACAGAGTCAGGATCTATGACACTGAGGCATCCTCTAGCAGCTTGGGCCCAGGGAGCTGGGTTGTAGCTATGAGTCTGTTCCTGGTGGGCAGGGCACAACACTGGCCTGACTCCTGAGAAGAAGAGGTACTTTGAAGGTTTGGGCCTGGGGAACAGGGTGTGGCTATAATGCAGGAATCTGAGCCAGTAGGGTTCAGTGGTAACTTGGATCTTGGAGGATGAGATTCTAGGTAGTAGTGACTCTAGACTGTGGGATGGTGGGGCTTGTCAGTATCCCAGACTCTGTGAGGCCAGGTACAGTAACAGCAAGTACCTCAGAACAGCAGAACACTGCTGTGGTTTGTGCCCCAGGAGAGCTGGTAGGGAATAGCACTGTGATGACTTTATTCCCCAGGGAGAGGAGTATCTCAGCAGCTTAGACTCTGGAGAGCTAATCCAGCTCCAAGGAAGCAAGATACTAGAGTTGTTTGGTCTATAGGATGGGCTATCTAGCTCAGCCATAACTGTGTTTCTCTTAGATGTGGGGTACTGTGTCACCTCAGCCTGGGGATGTGTAGCTGCTCAGTTCAGGCAGGGCACCAGTTTTCCAGTTAGTGATATGCCTGTTCAGCTTTGGTCTGGTGGGGTTTGACTGTCCTGCTCAGCTCAGGCACATTTCCCTGGGATGAAGGGTGCCACTTCAGCTAGGGTACTGGGGTGTGTCACTGCTGTGGGTGGCCAAGGTCCTGTTTTCCCAGGAGGCAAGATGCCACTTTTAGCTGTGGCCTGAAGGGGTGAGGGCAAGGGTAGGTAGACTGACTCTGTTTCCACTTGGCCCCACAGGGAAGGGTATAACAGCTGTTCACAGCTATCTTGGGGATGGGCCAGTGGGCTGGGGTGGTTCAGTGGTGGCTCAGTTTCAGTGATGAAGGGAATCTGTGGCTACTTGCCCCTAGAGCACGACACATTCTGCCACAGTTCCAGTTCCAAGATGGCATAGTGCAGTAATCTTTTGGGCCACAAGAGCGGAACACATATCTTCTCTCTTGAGGAATCACAGCTATTTGGACTCCAGGTAGCTCTCTCAGCTGGGCTTAGTGCCTGTGAGGACTGCAGGGACCCAACTGGTGGTGTCTGTAGGTGTCCAGGTGTTGGTGGAGGCTGCTGGTATTCTCTTGTTTACGTCCTTGCTTTAGAGAGAAGTTCCTCCTGGCTCCCAGATGATCTCAGCTCTGGGATGGAGTGATGGGATCCCAATATTTCCTTCTTTCTGTGTGTGGCCATCCTGAGTTTCTTTGTGCTCACAAGGGTTTCTGTTGTTCTTCCGATGCACTGTAGTGCTCTCCCTCAGTTATAATTTATTTTTATTTTTAGCAACAGAGTCTAGCTATGTTGCCCAGGCTAGTTTTGAACTCCTGGGCTCAACCACTCCTCCTGCCTCCACCTCTGAAAGTGCTGGGATTACAGGCATGAGCCACTGTGCCTGGCCTGTCCTCTCAGTTATTTTTGTTAAAATGTAGTTGTTCATTGTTTTGGCTGCTTATTGGTGGGTGGGGAGAAATGAACACTAAGGCCTTCAAGACGACTGTCTTGCTGACATCAGTCTCCAGACTTCTGTTTTTGTATTTTGAGCTATTTTAAATAGTTGGTATTTGAGAGTTGTGATTTTTGTATTTTACTAAACACATGTGTTTAGAGATTGGGGTGATGAACAGATATTCCTATAAATAAAAAATAAGTAAGATCACACTCTTAAAAATCGATTGAAAGACTATAATATTCACAGATTGATTTAAACCAAGATATTGTGAAAAGGGCTAAGCTGCTTATGTAGAATACTTAGGAGTTCAGATGAGAATAAGGGTTTTTATTTAAAGGTTTTGCATTGGTTTATAAATTTAGAAGCTTAAAAATTGGTTTTTAGTTCTGAAGCAGCATTGTTTTCTGCATTTAAGCCATTTCAGGAACTGTTTTCCTCAAGGGAAGCCATGTGAAAATTTTCTGGTAGTTTCTTTAGGCAATAACAGTTGTAATTTAATGGATAAAGGTGTCAGGAAATCTGTAATCGGTGACTTTACTCAAGACCAAATATTTATCAAATGAAAGATTGGATTACACAATTTCTGGTGGCTCTTGCCTCAGTTTATTCTTTCATAAAATAGAGATGTAGATAACATCAGTTTTGACTCATTCAGGGTGGCCATGAGGATTTGAGATCAGAGTACTTTGGAAACAAAGTGCTACAGTTGATTATCCCTTATTCAAAATAATGGGGACCCAAAAGTGTTTTGAATTTTGGATTTGTTTGGATTTTGGAATATTTGCAGTATACTGGTTGAGCATCCCCAGTCTAAATAACTGAAATCCACAAAGTTTTCGTTAAAAAAAAAAATTTTATTTATTTTTTAGAGACAGGGTCTCACTTTGTTGCCCAGGCCGGTCTTAACTCCTGGGCTCAAACACTCCTCCCATTTTGGCCTTCCAAAGTGCTGGGATTATAGGTGTGAGCCACCATACCCAGCTGATAAAATGTAAGTGTTCCAAGGTCCATTTCCTTTGAGCTTGAAGTTGGTGTGCAAATTTTGGAGCATTTCAGATTTAAGATTTTTGGATTAGGGATGCTCAACCTATATTTAAATTAAAATGATTATCACTAAGTGATTTTGTATTTGAAATAAATTATGTACCAATGTACTATTTTTTTCCTGTGCCCTTAAGTCTTATAAATTATAAGATTTTTAAAGTTTAGTAGCTATCACAAATTAATACATTTATTAATTTTATTAATCTGTCATTTCTGGCACAACTGTTAGTTTGTATCAGTTAATGTCAAACCCTTGAAAATTTGAAACCTAAACACTACTGCTTTCTGAAAACAGTATAAATGTGGTTTGGAATTAGGAGTTTTGGGATGTGCAATTTGTTCCCCAAAAAATGCTGAAGAGTTAAGGAACACAATACAGAATAAGTGCAGCTTTGACTTTTTTGTAAGGTGTCTGTCACTTTAATTTTTATTATTTTCCCAGCTAAACTACTTAAGGAAACTCTTGCAAGTTTTTCTTAACTGAAAAAAAATAGGCAACACTTAACCAACAAATGTAAGAGGAGGAGTTGCTTAATGTGCCTAAATAAGGTAAAATGTTTCATTTGATGCTATAGGGTTCACTTCATTAAGGTTCCAGAATCTCTTTAATGTTAATGGTGTCATAGAACCTTAGATTGCTATTGTTAATGATAACAAGCTTTTCTTGCCAAATGAGTGTCTGTTTTTCCATTATGAGAATTAGGAAGTTCCCAACTATTCTACTAGCTGAGTTTTATGTGAAAATCTGAAGTGTTATTTCTAGGTATGTCTCTGATCCATTTGTCAAAAAAGCTTGAGAATATTTTTCTCAATATCTTTTTAAAATAAATTTTATTATGTACATTTGAGGTTTACAATGTATTATGGGATACATATAGATAGTAAAATGGTTACTATAATGAAGTAGATTAACGTATTTGTCATCTCACATAGTTACTTTTTTGTAACAAGAGCAGCTAAAATCTGCTTATTTAACTGGAGGGCATTATGCTAAGTGAAGTAAGCAGATACAGAAAGAAAAATAATTGTGTGATTTCACTTATATGTGGAGTATGTATAATTAAAAAAAAAAAAACAAAAAACCAAAAAACTCAGGGCTAGGTGCAGTGGCTCACGCCTGTAATCCCAGCACTTTGGGAGGCCAAGGCGGTTGTATAACCTGAGGTCAGGAGTTCGAGACCAGTCTGGCCAACATGGTGAAACCCCATCCCTACTAAAAATACAAAAATTAGTCAGGCATGGTGGCTTGCATGCTTGTAATCCCAGCTACTCGGGAGGCTGAGGCAGAAGAATCACTTGAACCTGGGAGGCAGAGGTTTCAGTGAGCTGAGATTGCGTCACTGCACTCCAGCCTGGGTGACAGAGCAAAACTCTGTCTCAAAAAACAAAAACAACTCAGATACAGAGAGTATTAAACAGAGGTTACCACAGGGTTGCTAGGAAATGGAGAGTTGTAGGTCAAAGGATAGAAAATAGATACGTAGATGAACAAGTCTAGAGATCTATTGTACAACATGCAGACTAAAGTTAATAAAATTATATTGAAAAAGGTTGCGATTTTAAGGGATTTCTTTTCCACAACCTTTTCATGTATTTTTGTCTTCCTAGATATGATTATCTGGTTCACCCTCCTGTTTTATAAATTGATAAACTGAAGTCTAGAAAGTTTAGTTTATACTTCTAGGCTCTCCTTTTTTCATGTTACTCTTTAAAATTATTTTTAATATATGACTGTATTTTCACTTTGAAATATTCAAATAAGTCAGAGACATTAACAATAGAAAGTTAACAGTTCTCTTTCAGCCTTTCATCATCCTTTTCTCCCAAAATGATCTTTATTAACAGCTTAAAGTATCCTCCCAGAATTTGTTGTTTATATTTCATGCAGATACAAACTTTTTGAAAGTGTAAATGTCAACATGCTGTATATACATGATGATTTTTCCATGTACATTGTCTGTTTGCTCATCCATTTAATCTGCCTCATCCTTTAACTCTTGAATAGTTTCCCCCATAGAATGGATATCCCAGGATATATTTGGTAATTTTCCTATTTGTGAATGTTTAGGTGCATAACTTCCCTTTCCTTCTCCCCTCCTCCTTCTCCTCCTTCTCCATCCTCTAATATTATGAATAATACTACTGTAAATATTCTTATGCGTATTTTTGTGCATATATCTATAGGCTTTACAATTTTTCATCTCTGTACGAACAATATAGAATTGTCTCCCACCCTTTCTCAGCTCATCCTGTCACCATGTAAGCTTCTGTTTACATGCTGGTCTGGTGCTTACCTAAGTTTTTCGGTAAGGCTATCTTACTTAAGTTTTTCACATCAGAACTTCCCTGGTGATCTTGATTACTTAAAAGACTCTTTCCTGAGAAGTCCTATCACGGTTGATTAACATAACAAACACAAGAGAGAGGCAGTAAAAGTAATGTGGAACCTTTATAAGGTAGTGTCTAAGAGCACAGTTTTCTGTCGTCAGACTCACTGGGTTTTAGTTTCATCACTACCTGTTATCATTTGCCTTGTTTACCTTGGGTAGTTATTTAACCTTTTTCAGTTTTCTTATTCACAAAAATGGGCTCCTCATCCCAATGAAGTGGTAGAATATAGTTGTATAATCTATGGTTTAGCGTGGTTGTAAGGATTCAGTTATAACATACGGAGTTTCTGTTGTATAAGTGTTCCATAAATGTTAGCTAAAAGCAGGAAGATACATGTCCATTTATATTTATGAGTGAAGGAGTCATATGATGTGCTTATCTTGCATTGCTGGCCCGTGATATTCTGAAGACTAATATTAATAAAAGGTTTACAGAAATAGGATAATATACTGTATTCCAGAGTTCAGTATGTCAAAACTACTTAGATCTAGAAGTGACTTTTGTTTTTATGTTACTTATTTTCATAATTAAAAAATTTTTTTAATGGTTTGAAATAGGTCTCAAGAATGGAATCTTAATTTATAACATTATGTCTATGGAAAATAAGACTTAATTTTAAATATTTAAACTTACTTAGGAGTTAATTTAAGTCTCCCCTATGTTCCCATAGGAATTTATTCAAGGATTGTATCTTTATCATCTTCATGTGCTTTTGGCCATTGTATTTTTTACATATAGAAGCACTCAGTTAATGTGAAATTGAATTAGTTTAGTCATTCCTAGGCATCCCTATCACTACTCTATTTATTTTTGTTCTCATCACTACTCTTTAAAATTCCTGTATTATTTCCTGAATTTCCATGCCACAGTGTTTCAAAAACACACCAAAATGATCTTACACTAAAAATGTGCTACTATAAGAATAGTTAGAAAGGATTTCCTCATTGTGTTTCATCTGTTCATATTCTTAGATATTTTCAAGTGCATTTTCAATTTGAGCTCAGTATTTTCCTTAATGCTATATATATATATGTATATATATATATATTTTAGAGAGATGAATTCTTGCAATATTGTCCAGGCTGGAGTGCAGTAGCTATTCACAGGTGCAGTTGTTGCACACTACAACCTTGAACTCGGGCTCAAGCCCATACTCCCAAGTAGCCGGGACTACTGACACGTGTCACTGCATCTAGTGAAAAGTGTAAATTTTAAGTGGAATTTATATATTGAGACTTGTTACAATTAGTCTGACTTCTTTAAGTAGGAGATCAAGATTGTGATGATCACGAATCTGATAAACAAACGTTCATGCATTAACAAAGCAGAATTCATTCAAGTTTATGTTTGCTTGAAGTACTTTTAAGTCTGTGAGGTATTTTTTTAAAACACACATTTATATATGGAATAATCAGAAACTTGACCAACTGTGATAAGAAAATATATCTTAATATTTTTAACAAATGTTAAAGTAGTACACAGTAGAAATTATATGATTAACTTTATTTTTGCTGTTTTAGATTATATATGAACAGGAAGGAGTATATATTCACTCATCTTGTGGAAAGACCAATGACCAAGACAGCTTGATTTCAGGAATATTACGTGTTTTAGAAAAGGTGAGTTTCTAGTAAATGAGTTTATTTAATAATAGTTTATGGTAGTGATTCATCTTTGGAGAATTATCAGAAAGTTTGAATTTCATATGTAAGATAAAATTATGTAATTGAACAGTAGTTGTAAATGTAACATGGAAATGATGCAATAGTAAAACACATGCTTCTTGACTTACGGGGTTTTGTCTTGATAAGCCCATCATAAATTGAAAATATTGTTTAAGTCAAAAATGCTTTTAATATACTAACTTACTGGACATCATAGCTTAATTTCCTTAAACATACTCAGAACACTTACGTTAGCCTCCAGTTGGGCAAAATCATCTAACATAAAGCCTGTTTTATAATCAAGTGTTAATTATCTCATGTTATATATTGAATAATGTGCTGAAAGTAAAAAACAGTGTTTCTGTGGTTACATGAAGTATGATTTCTAGTGCATGTGCATTGCTTTTACACCACCCTGTTACAAAAAAATCCTCAGTAACTATCATGAGTCAGGGACCATCTGTACTTTAGATAAGGGGGTAAAATGACATGGAATATTCTAAAACTTACATAGAAATTGCAGTAGTATAATTTTTTTCATAATAAAAAGTGGACAGAATTTGAAAAATCTATGTAACATTTTTGGTTTGCGTATGATATTAGCATATTTAAAATGTTAACATTTAAGAGGCTGAAGTTTTATTTTGGATTTAGGAAATAAAACAGTGACATATTGCTTACTATTAAATATAGTTCATAATTTCTTTCCTTAGGATGCTGAAGTAATAGTGGACTGGAGACCATTGGATGATGCATTAGATTCCTCTAATATTCTCTATGCTAGAAAGGTATTTAAGAAAAAAAATGTGTATCTAAGGGAATGCCACTTAAAAAATAACAGTATTATTGATGTATAATTCATGTACCATAAAATTCATCCTTCTAAAACATACAATTCAGTGGTTTTTAGTATACTTTCAGAGTTGTGCAGCCATCCACCAGTATCTAATTTTAGAACATTTTCATCACCCTTCAGAACTCTATCAGCGGTTAACCCTCATTTCACCTACTTTCAGTCACTGGCAGTCACTACTCTACTTTCTGCCTCTAAGAATTTGCCTATTTTAGACATTTCTTATAAATGGATTCATGTAATAGTGTAGTTTTTTTGTGACTGGCTTCTTTTATTTTGCATAAGGTTTTCAAGGTTCATCCATGTTATATAGCATGGGTGGTACTTTTGTTTTTGATGAATAATACTGTATTGATATATCACAACTTTATTCATCAATTGATGGACATTTGGTGTTGTTTTCACTTTGGGGCTAATATATATAATGCTGCTCTGACCGTTCATGTGCAGGTTTTTGTGTGAATGTGTTTTCACTTCTCTCGAGTATATGCCTAGGAGAAGAATTACTGGGTTCTATAACTCTGTGTTTAACATTGGGGAAGCTACCAAACTTTTTTTAGAGCAGCGGCATCATTTTCTAATCTACCAGCAATATATGAGGATTCTAATATCTCCATATCCTCATCAACACTTGTTATTTTTAATTTTAGTAAGTCTAGTGGTTATGAAGTTTTCTTTGTTTCCTAGGACTACGGTAAACAAATCACCACAAACTGGGTGGCTTAGAACAATTTTAATTTATTGTCTCCCAGGTCTGGAGGCTAGAAGTCAGCAATCAAGGTGTTAGCAGGATAGGTTTCTTCTGAGGGCTGTTAGGGAGAATCTGTTTCTTGCCTGTCTACTAATTTCTGGTAGCCTCAGAAATTAGTTTCTGAGGTTTGTAGATGGTGTCTTCTGTGTGTTTTCACATCATCTTCCATCTGTTCATACCTGTCTTGTTAATCCCCTTTTTATGAGTGCACTAGTCATATTGGATTAGGGCCTATCCTGATAATCTCATTTTAACTTGATTACCTCTATTAAGACCCTATTTCTGTTAGGTTGGTGCAAAAGTAATTGAGGTCTTTGACATTGCTTTTATGGCAAAGACTGCAATTACTTTTGTAACAACCTAATAAATCAGATCACATTCTGAGGTAATAGGAGTTAGAACTTTATCTTTTTGGGAGGGGGCAGCACAATTCAAACCATAACTGAAATTTATGTCATTGTGGTTTTAATTTATATTTTCTTAATGACTAATGAGGTTGAACATCTTTTAATGGCATTTTTGGTCTTGTATGTATACAGCTGTCCTTTGGTGTCTGTGGGGTATTGGTTCCATTCGATGTAGCATAGTACTTGGTGCACAGCAAATTCAAGTTTTTTTGGACCTTCGTGGAATTTTTTTTTCCTGAATATTTTAGATTCCAGGTTGGTTGAATCTGCAGATACAGAACCCAGGGATATGGAGGGCCAACTATCTTCTTTGGAAAAATGCCTGTTCTAAATCTTTTGCCCATTTATTGATTGATTGATTGAGACGGAGTCTTGCTCTGCCCCATGCTGAAGCGCAGTGACATGGCCTGATCTGAGCTCACTGAAATCTCTACCTCCCAGGTTCAAGCAGTTCTCATGCCTCATCCTCCCAAGTAACTGGAATTACAGGTGCCTGCCACCATGCCTGGCTAATTTGGCATTTTTAGTAGAAACAGGGTTTCACCATATTGGCCAGACTGGTCTCAAACTCCTGATGTCAGGTGATCTACCTGCCTCAGCCTCCCGAAGTGCTGGGATTACAGGCATGAGCCACTGTGCCCGGCCTTGCCCATTAGTTATTTATTTTTATTTTTGAGACAGGATCTTGCTCTGTTGCCCATGCTGGAGTGTAGTGGTGTGGTCTTGGCTCATTGTGACCTCTGCCTCCTGTCCCAAGTGACCCTGTCACCTCAGCCTCCCATGCCACCATGCCCGGCTAACTTTTGTATTTTTTGTAGAGGCGGGGTTTTAGCATGTTGGCCAGGCCGATCTCAAACTCCTAAGCTCAAGCAGTCTGCCTGCCTTGGCCTCCCAAAGTGCTGGGATTATAGGCTAGTTATTTTTTTTTTTATTGTTGAATTCTATGAATTCTTTATATATTCTGGATATAATTTTCACATCAGATGTGTACTTTGCAGACATTTTTTCCCATACTGTGGACTGTCTTTTCACTTTCATGTTGGTATGCTTTGAAGCACAAACAGTTTTAATTTTCATGAAGTTAAGTTTGTCTATTTTTTTTCTTTTGTTGCCTGTCCATTTGGTGTGTCATATCCAAAAAACCAGTGCTTAACTCAAGGTTATGAAGATGTATTTTCGTTCTTCTGAATTTTATAGTTTTACCTCTTATATTTAGATTGGTGATTTTTTTTCTTTCTTCCTCCCTTTTCCTCCCTTTTCCTCACTTCCCCATCAAGTCTTCATCACCTGAGTAATGTGCATTGTACTCATTAAATAATTTCTCATGTGTGATTCATTTTGAGTTAATTTTTGTATATAATGTGAGATAAGGAATCCCATTTTATAATGGGAACAGATTTTTTTATTAAATGTTTATACTTCCAATTCTATTATGTTTTTGTGCTTTTTGTATGTACCTGATCAACATTTTCTCATAATTTTTTTACAAAAGATTTTATTATTTATAAAATTCTAATTTAAATTATACATTTTCCTATATAAATTTTATGTTTTAGAAGGTTTATTATGGAAAACAGAGGTACTTTTACTTTTCCACCAAATTTTCCATCTCCCATGGCAATCACAATCACACCTTGTAGTGTTTTTTGATTAGTTATAGCCCTATATCTAAATAACATAATTCTAACACTATTTTTTTTCTAATTTACATATTATGTGTTGACTCTGCACTGTAAAAGGTAGGGATTTAGCTCTGTTTTATCTTTGAATCACCTTGAAACTCTTGCTCAGTTGTCTGTATTTTTTCTCAGAATATTTAAATATATAGATTGTCTTCTAATTTCATTTTCGTAGATACTCTTATCCCAGAGCCTTCTCACAAGCTTATCCTGGACTGATTGCTCTCTTGGTTTGCTGTGCAGCGTTTTTCCTGGGGGTTCTTTTTTGTGTCTTTCCCATATTTTAATCCCCTTGTTTTCTGTATCCCATGCCAACCTCTATTTTGGTTTATTCCTTGTTTTGCTGCAGCTCCAGTGCTTCCTGAGAAAGAGAGTATATGGCAACAAAAACATTTCTTCTTCTTTTTTTTTTTTTTTTTTTTTTTTAAGTCTTTTTGGCCTTATTCTGAATTGATAGCCTGGCAGGCAAAGATTTACAGTTTGAAAGTAAATTTTCCCATGGATATTTTTTGAAGTTTTTTTATTTTGTTTTTTTGAGACAGAGTCGTACTCTGTGTCCCAGGCTGGAGTGCAGTGGCGGGATCTCGGCTCACTGCAACCTCCGCCTCCTGGATTCAAGGGATTTTCCTGCCTCAGCCTCCCGAGTAGCTGGTACTACACGTGTGCGCCACCACACCTGACTAATATTTGTATTTTTAGTAGAGGCAGTTTCACCATATTGGCCAGGCTGGTCTTGAACCCCTGACCTCAAGCAATCTGCCCACCTTGGCCTCCCAAAGTGCTGGAATTGCAGATGTGAGCCACTGCACCTGGTTTTATTTTTTATTTTTTTGAAGTTTTGCCCCAAGTTTTCTGGTTTCCTTCATTGACATTAAGTCTAATGAATTCTAATTCCTGATCCCCTGTATTATTATCATCATCATCATCATCATCATCATCATTTTAACCTCTTTAGATGCTTTTAATGATTTTCTTTTTGTTTTTTGTATTATGTTCCGGGTATGTGCCTCTGTGGATTTGTTTTTTTAATACATTGTGCTGGGTACTTGAGCTCTTTTAATATGGAAACTCCTGTCTTTTTTTTTTTTTTTATTCTGGGAAGTAGTTTTGATTTATGTTAGTGATAATTTCTTCTTTTCCATTTTCTGTTTTCCTTTTGTTTGGAACTCCACACTTTGTGGACTGGTCCCATAATTTTAAAATCTTTTCTTTTCTATTTTCTTACTCCTTTTTTTTTGTCTGTACTATTTTCTAGGAAATTTTCTCAATCTTCTATTGCTTTTTTCGTTTTTGCTATCATTTCATTACTAAGATATCTTTCTTGTTCTGAGAGTCCTCTTGTCCCCTTTTAAAGAATAGCACTCTGTTCTTTGTGGTTGTAATATCTTTTCTGATTTCTGAGGAGTTTAAGGATAGCTTTTTAGATGTTTTTCGTCTTCCTATATAGTCCATTTCCCTCTGAGTGACCTTTTGCCCTGCCTGCCACCTCATTTCATTTGGACTCTTTTCTGTAGATAACTTGCCTTTGATGTTTGTTGATTATGTAGTGTGGTGCTCATATTTAACAAATTTAAGAGCAGATTCACTAAAGTCATTATATTCTTTCTAGGTATGGATAGGCCTGGTAATAGTGAGACTTTTTGCATGCATGACTAGGCTGTTTCCTTGGGGAATCCCTAATGTCAAAATCCAAGTCTTTTTGGGCTGGTAGATTGAGAAGAAGCTGCAGATTCCTGCCTGGAAAGGGTAAACTTGGATGGCAGTATTCTTGAAAATGAGTGGAGAAAAAGGGCTGGGAGTCTTGCCAACTTCTTTATATAGGCCGACTTTCAATTCATTTTCCTGATTTCAGTATATGATTCCTTTGCTCATCGTGCTTGATTTCTCCTACTTTAGAGATATAATGATGTTTTCTAAAACTCCAGCCTTTTGGACTTAGTTGTCCTGTCTTCAGGTTGACCTTTATCCTTATTATTGACATAACCTACCAATTTGATGATAGGGTTAACAGGGATGGTGGATGGTGGTGAGAGCTTTTATTAAAATTTGTTTTGTTTTGTTTTTGAGAAGGAGTCTCTCTGTCGCCTAGGCTGGAGTGCAGTGGTGTGATCTTGGCTCACCGCATTCTCCTCTTCCTGGGTTCAAGTGATTCTCTTGCCTCAGTCTCCTGAGTAGCTGGGATTATAGGCACCCACCACCAGTCCTGGCTAATTTTTATATTTTTAGTAGAGATGGGGTTTTGCCATGTTGTCCAGGCTTGTCTCGAACTTCTGACCTCATGAGATCTACCTGCCTTGGCCTCCCAAAGTGCCTATAATATAGCATGAGCCACTGTGCCTGGCCTGAGGGTTGATTTTTTAAAAAACTGATCAAACAAGGAGGGCTCCCTGAGAAACGACATTTGAGGAAGCAACTGGAAGAAAAACCAATCTATTTTATAATTTCATTTGTTCAGTTTCCCTACTGTTTTTTAGTCTGTTTCCATTTCTTATATATTTTTCTTGTGCCTTTATAATTTCTTTTCATTCTTACTAATTTTCCTTTTTCCCTTTTAAAAAAGAGTTATACTAGAGACACATGAATACAGTCCTGTTGCAAATATTCAAATAATAGAAAGTCGAAGTCCTGTTTGTTTGACTAGAGCCTTTTCCCTTACCTCTCTCTCTCTCTCACTCTCTCTCTCTCTTTTTTTTTTTTTTTTTTTTTTTTTTTTTGAGATGGAGTTTCCCTTTTGTCAGCGGGCTGGAATGCAATGGCTCAATCTTGGCTCATTGCAACCTCTGCCTCCTGGGTTCAAGCGATTCTCCTGCCTTAGCCTCTCAAGTAGCTAGGAGTACAGATGTGTAGCACCACGCCCGGCTAATCTCAAACGCCTGACCTCAGGTGGTCCACCTGCTTTGGCCTCCCAAAGTTTTGAGATTACAGGTGTGAGCCACTGCAGTCAGCCTCCCTTACCTGTCTCTGTTTAATGTATATTTTTCCAGACTTTTACCTGTACATATTTTATTTTTGTGTATGTGTAGAAAGACCTAGTTTTCTTCTTTGTTTCTAGTTGTGTCTGATGCATTTAATTGTTGTACTACACGCATTGTTTTGTAACTTTTTTGTTGTATTTATTTATTGAATATATATAAAGTTTAGCATATATCAGTGTTTAAACTGCTGCCTAGTATTTCATTAGCTACTTCTTTTTTTACTTATTCTCTCATTGCTAGATATTAGGTTATTTCCAGTTTCTATTACAAACAGTGCTGCTGTGAAAATCTTTGTATATACCTCTTTGTGTACTACATGTGTAAGTGTTTGCATAGGGTAGATGATAAAAACGCAGTTGTTGTGGTTAAATACATACATGTTTTGAATTTTAATAAATATTTTAAATTGTCCTCCTGGGGTCAGTAGTAATGAGCACTGTCATCAGCAGTGTGAGATAGTCCATTTCCTCATGTTGTCTTCCATATTCAGTATTATCTTTTTTAATTGGGGAAAAAAATAGAAATCTTACGCCAACTTGCTTTTTACAGTTAGTGGAGTTGGACATCTTTCTGTGTTTGTTACTTTATATTTCTTGTTTGACTTGCCTATTCATACTATTTGCCTTGTTTTTCTGTTTTGATATTTGTCTATTTCTAAATAAATTGATAGGAGTTGTTTTGTAATTTGGTTGTTTTTCTTTTGTCATATATTTTAGAAAAATGTTCTTCTAGTTGTGCTGTCTTTAGCTTGTATATGGTATCTTTTGTTGCACAAAAGTTCAATTTTTGATTTACTCAAACTATATTGCATTTTAGACTTTTGGTTTTTTTCTCTTTAAAAATGGGAAGTTCTATAGAACTATACAGGTAGATATGTTGCTTTTAGCTAATTTTTATTGCCTATAAGAAAATATACAACCAGTAGTGGCTTAAATAGCCACCATTGGTCTCTTTTACTTAAATAACTAAAAGTCTGGAGGTTGGGAGCTTTTGGCAGTGGTTCTCTTTCTTTTTCCCTATAGTCAGAAGATGACTATTTTTAGGCAACATGGTTACATTCAAAGCAGGAAAAGTAAAAAAGGGATGAGGCTTTTATTATGAAAGCAAACATATTTTCAGAGTTGACTTCTGCTTATATTTCATTGGCAGCTCTGACTGCAGGAAGTCTAGTCAAGCTTCTCTTGCTTTTTATTTTAATTTTTTTTATACATATGATGAAAGAGAGAAAAGGATAGGAAGAGTGTTCAGTTTTCCCATGAGTGATGTCGTTTGCAAACACTGAAGCTGAGATGATGTTATGGATTGAGATTAAATTTGTTTTAGACTTTAAATATTTTATATGTTATAATTATTTTAGGACTCCAGTTCAGTTGTAGAATGGACTCAGGCCCCCAAAGAAAGAGGTCATCGAGGATCAGAACATCTGAACAGTTACGAAGCAGAATGGGACATGGTTAACACAGTTTCATTTAAAAGGAAACCACATACCAATGGAGGTATGAATTAAATCTTTTGAAATCTTAAACTGATTTGCTACAATATAATATACTAATAAACAAAAGTGCAAAGAAGATTCTTGAATGCTCCTCAGTCAGAAGGATTTGTATAAATCCGCTTAATTTGTATAAATCTCATATTTTTGTTATTTTTTTATCTTTCTGTTTTATTGGTTGTGGCTTCAAAAAGGATTTTAAAAATACTTGCTCTGTTTTATAGTTATTAATGGCAAAAAATAGAATCACTTAAAAAAATTCCTTTAGCTCTCCTTTATGCACATTTTTCTTAATCTAGTAGAATTTTAATAATCATGTCATTTTATCCTAAAGTAACAGGGGGAGATGGAGTATACTACTAAACCATACTATTCCAATTTCAGCATTTTGCTGCACTCTTGGTTCATTGCAGTTTTCCCTTAATATGTGTTCAGTGACTATTCTCCTTTCTACATATATATAGTCATGTGCCACAGAACAACGTTTCATTGACTGATCGCATATATGTCAGTGGTCCCATAAAATTATAATGGAGCTGAAAATTCTGTGGCACTTAGTGACATCATAGCCTTTGTATGATCAAAGCGCAGTGCATCACCTTTTCTATGTTTAGACATGTTTAGATACACAAATATTTAGCATCGCGTTACAGTTGCCTATGGTATTCAGTATAGTAATATTGCTATACATGTTTGTAGCACCGAATTTCATGGAAGAAAGAACCGTTACCATAGATGAGAAAAACATAATCTGACAGTGAAGATCACTTTAGATCTCAGCCTTGGCTACACATTGAAATCACCTCGGTAGGTTAGATTTAAAAAAAAAAAAATACCAAAAATCAGACTCTGGAGATAGAGCTTGGGCATCTGTCCTTTTTAAAAGGTCTTCAGATGACTTTAATGTGGGGTCAGAGTTGAGAACTTCTCTGTAGCTGTGTAGCTTAGCAAAAAATTACGGATGTAAATCCTGCTTATGGCTTGACCACAGAGTGGACTTACAAAGTGAACAGACTTTATTTTGTAGTTATTAAAAGTTAAGGAGGCATTTTCTAAGCTCGGGGGTTCATTTCTAAGCTTGAGGGTTTATTAGAAATTCCAGAGGTTTTAAATGTATGTCATTACGCAACTTTTTTATTTTCTAAAAGGTTTTTTTTTTTTTTTAACCCCAGAAGAAGAAGCCTTTACTTATCTTTTACCCTTCTCATTTTTAACATTGTATTTTTTTCTTTTTTATGTGAAGCACAAAGGAAATTTGGGACAAACCTTTAAAAAATTGACTATCAGACTTATTTAAATTTGTATTTCTTAAGAGCATTTAGCTTTATATTTCATAAAAGCTTCTACTGCTACATCCTTCGTTGTTATTTACCAGACAGACTAAATGTTTGGAAAATATATCTTCCAAGAACATCAGTCTGGCTTATGTTCTAGAGATCTATCCAAATAAAATGTGTCCTTGATGTTAATTCAAGACATATAGCTACTTACTGAAGGGTTCTACTCTTGCAAGAAGACTAAAGCTGCTTGTTCTGTTCTTCTGCTATTATATTTAGTATTCTCATGTCAGTGTGTTGGAGATAACTTTTTACATGTTTTTGGTAACATAGTAAATTCATTAGAACTAATTAATTTTCTTTACTTTTGCTTTGAGTAGAAAGATATTTTGAGTTAACTCTTAATTTCTGTTTTCCTTTGTAACCATTTCTATTTATTACTAGCTATTGCAGCAGACCAATTTGCACATTACTTTTATGTTGATGTAGCAATAGGTTGTTAATTCACTTATTCAGCAGATCTTTCATCTTTGAGTACCTACTGTATGCTAGCCACTCTTCTAGCACTGAGGATGTAGCTGTGAACAAGATAAAAGTCCTGTTCTCATGAATCTTTTATTCTAGTGGAGGGACTAGAATATTTCTTTGTCAGGGCTTTAAATTTAAATATTTCTTTGTCAGAGCTTTAAATGTGGAAATGTGTGAGGCATTTTATTTTTGCATGTAATATATGACTCCTCTGTTACTGAGGGAAAAATCTATGTAAAACCTTTACTCTTGAATATACACAAACTCCAGATGATTCATATAGCATACAGTACATGTAGTTAATATTTTTCATGTGATTTTCTTGCATTAATTGAGATAAAGTACACTGTGCAATTGAAGAATTTAATTTAAAAATTGTCTATGCACTTTTTTTTTGGTTTCTTTTTTCAACATGTAGTTTTTCATTGCTATTTTTCTGTGAAATATTTTTGGTATTTGCAGATGAGCTAGCAGAATATATCTGTTCTAGGTAGTCTAAGTACATTTACACTTAAATGATTCATGAATAAGTTGAAATTCTAGAACTGTTCTCACTTAGATATCAGCTTGAAGCAGTATTGATGAGCTCTATAATATAAATTACCAGTGAAACCTTATGTGACGTAGTCAAGTGGGCACATGGCACTTAATCTGCTGTATCTTACATATGAGTTTACTATCCAAACTGGTATGAAAGCTGCTGGTAATTGTATATAGATAAGTTACTTTTGCTTCCTTCAAATGATACTTAAGTGTCCATGAAATAATGGTGGCGCATGCTTTCCTTGCAGTTAGAGGTTTCTGTAAGCTGTAGATTTCTTTTTGTGAGTTCAAGGGATCTTATTGGAGATGACTGGAGATAGGGAGGTGATACATACCTGCAGGTCAACACTGATTAATCTGTCTTCTGATCAAGTCTTGTAAGCAGCTGTCTTACAAGTACTTTATATTTGTGGAATTGGTAGTGTGGGACAGAATTAATACAGACCTTGAGTAGCGGGGTAGTATGACACTACTAAGAAATGCATTTTAGGAAAGGTTTTTCAAAATTTCAGAGACATGACTTTATTATATTGGAGTTAAGTTGTTAAAATAAAATGGTATTTTAGATTAGAAGTGAATTGTAAATACTAGCATCATCAGTGAGAAGAAATATTTTTTGTCTTTCAGTTTTTTATTTAAATAGTTGATATTTAAGTTGTTATCAATTACAGTAATGTTCACAAACCTGGAATTTTAGTTTCTTTTTTTTTTTTTGAGACAGAGTCTCACTCTGTCACCCAGGCTGGAGTGCAATGGTACAACCTCAGCTCGCTGCAACCTCCACTTCCCAGGTTCAAGCGATTCTCTTGCCTCAGCCTCCTGAGTAGCTGGGATTACAGGCACGTGCTACCATGCCTAGCTAATTTTTGTATTTTTAGTGGAGATAGGGTTTCAACATCTTGGCCAGGCTGGTCTTGAACTCCTGACCTCGTGATCCACCCGCCTCGGCCTCCCAAAGTGCCGGGATTACAGGCGTGAGCCACCGTGCCCAGCCAGAATTTTAGTTTCTATAAATAGGCTACTGTACCTCAGAACATGCTCTATTTTACATAACTATAATTTGGTTTGAACTGAGGTCTTAATTTAGTAGAAAGTTAATTTAGCAAGAAGATTGAATGTGTTCGTTATTTTTGAAGCATTCGCAACTTAGTTATCTTTTCATCCTCAATTCCCTGCTTTACTTTGTTTTTCTACAAATAAAATGTTTGTATATTCACTCCAGTGTTACTTTTTATATCAGAATGCTTACTTCACTACTAGTGTAGTGTCCTAAAAATAGTTAGAAAAGGAAATGAAGGAATAAAGGTTGTTGTTGTTTTTTAAATGGCTCTTCAAGAGAATTATGATATTCTTATGGTGGGGGGAGTCGGAAAGATGAACATTTACTGAGAATTTTCTATATATTTGGCCTGTACTAGTTAGTTGAAAAAGTATTGTCTCCTAATTCTTATTAATATAATTACATTGGGTGGTGAGTATAATTATCTCCATTTTAAAATGAAGTAACTGAGGGACAGAGAAATTCAATTATTTGCCCCAGATCATTCAGTTAGTAAGGTGGTAGTGCTGCAGTGTTTATCCAGCCTGTCTGCTTGTAAAACCATGATCATTTTTTGGGGCAAAGCTTATATTTTACATAGGAATAACATTTTTAAAATTTATATGTGGTAGGATAATTATTTTAAAAATCATTTTTAAAAGAATATGTACGTTGCCATATCTAATACAAGTGGAAGCCATTATATGAGTGCTATAGTGATTCCTGAGTTCAACTAATTTACATTAGGCAGTCATGAAGAGCACTGTCAGTACCTTTTAAAAAGGTGAACAAAAATATTTTGCCCCACTTTCTTGTTTTTAAGATGCTCCAAGTCATAGAAATGAGAAAAGCAAATGGTCATTCCTGTTCAGTTTGACAGACCTGAAATCAATCAAGCAAAACAAAGAGGGTATGGGCTGGTCGTATTTGGTATTCTGTCTAAAGGATGACGTCGTTCTCCCTGCTCTACACTTTCATCAAGGAGATAGCAAACTACTGATTGAATCTCTTGAAAAATATGTGGTATTGTGTGAGTAAGTATCATATTATTTTCTACTTTTTGAAACCAGATTGTTGTATTAATCCTGAAGCAAACTATTTTTACATGACCTTGGGCATCAGTGACCTATGTGCATATGATGACTTGAACAGCTTTGTTTTTTCTGGGATATTGATTTCTTTGGAACAATGACTGAATAATATTGTGTTATTTTAGTAATTTGAATCTGAGACTTACCACCTAATTACTGTTACAAAGAAAAGAGTAGTTTAATATTTTTTACACATTTAAATGGATGATGATGCATTAATAATTTATGGACTATATATTTACCTAATTTACCCTTTATTATGTATTTTCTATTAGATATACAATTTTACTTGTAATGTTGCAACTTTAAGTCACACAAGTCCTAAGTCCTTTATAAAATTATTTCTCAGTTGGAAGTTAGGGCCTTACCACTTTCCAAAATCTTGTTTCTCATTTAGTTACCTGTATGCATCTGTACACACACATGCTTCCTTGCTCTTACTCTCAGCAAATATTTTTTGGTTATTTGTTACATCCCAACAGTATGCTAGTTGCTTGATATTTAGTAATGAATAAAATGGGGATGTTCCTGGATCTCTGAGAATTTATAGTCTTATGAAGGATGTCATCAAGTAAAACTGCAATTAAAACTCAAGAACTAAGATGGAAGAAGTAAAAGCTGCTTTGGGAGCTCCTGGGAAGGAAGGAGGGGCACTTAATTCAGACTGGGAGTGGGGATCAAGGAAGACTTCCTGGAGGAAGAAGCATCTAAGTAGAGACCTGAAAAATGAGTGACCATTATTAGGAAAGGATAGGGAATATTTAGAGGGAAGGTTGTTTTAGATGAAGGGAAGAGTACAAACATGGTGTAATCACAGAACAAAGTAGCTCAGTATTACAGATCTGCAAAGTATGGGGAGGTGAGGGTAATACAGTTAAAGATGAGGCCAAAATGCTGAGTAAAGTACAAAGCCTGAAACGTCTATTAAGTCATGTTAGCAGGTTCTTCCATTTATCCAGGTAAGGTTAAAGTGGCCTGAACTGGGATAGTGACAGGAAAGATGGAAGTATTGGAGTACTCAGGATTAGATTTTGTGATGGATTGGATATATGACAGTGAGAAGGGAGAAGTTAAGGGTTTGGGCTTGGGGAAATCGCAGGATATGATTGCTAACTTCATTTATTTATTTTTTATTTTTTGAGACAGAGTCTCAGTCTGTTACCTAGGCTGGAGTGCACTGCAATCTTGGCTCACTGCAGCCTCCGCCTCCTGGGTTCAGATTATTCTCCCACCTTAGCCTCCCGAGTAGCTGGGATTACAGGCATGTGCCACCATGCTCGACTAATTTTTGTATCTTTTAGTAGAGACAGGGTTTCGCCATGTTGGCCAGGCCGGTCTTGAACCCCTGACCTCAGGTGATCTGCCTGCCTTGACCTCCCAAAGTGTTAGGATTACAGGCGTGAGCCACTTCATTTATAATGTCCTCACTTTATAGTAGAATTTAACATGTTGCCTAAATTTAGATTACATAAGGTTAGAAGTGATACAAAAATTGGAAGGTTTTTGACTGTGGGTTTTCTGGCAAGAGATTCTCCCCTACTATGTTAATCACCTCTGACTGGCAGTAGGCAAGCTGTTCAGCGCCAGTAAGTGTAAGAAAGTCAGACCTGGGTGGTGGAATGTGGATCTTGGATCTCAAAGTGAGAACCTGTGAATAGGCTATCATTGAGAGGGTGAGTAGATTTCAGGAGAGGCAGTATCATGACTGGAATAGAAAGTTATGGTTATTGAGTAGCAGGCATTAAATACTTGGGAGTTTTAGTACCATAGTAAGCTCAGTATCAGTGTTGTGAAGTAATTCACAAATGAGATCATTTGGTCTGAGACTGTTGATTAAAGCATAGTATCTAGGATAAGGGAGGTGGTAGCCCCTGACTACTTTTTACTGATTATATTTTGGAGAAGTAGGCTTGAACTGCAAATAGTAAACACTGCATTTTAAATGTTCTAGACTACCTATACTGTATTAAAGAGATAACCAGTGTAAGAAATGAAATAAAAGTCATCCCATGAAAAATATGTGAAGGATGTGGGAGTTTATCTTGAAGAATTTTCAATGCAACATTAAATAAAATCCAGACTTTCACTGTCATCAAGGACCTGTCCTTGTTGTTAGCTCTGCTTATCTCTTAAAACTCATCTCATGCCATTATCTTTTACATTCTAGTCATGCAGGTAGATTTCTTTCAGTTCCTAAAAACCCATAAACTCTTTCTTGTCTTAAGGTCT